>NC_044979.1:65077001-65330458 GCF_008728515.1 Papio anubis | reverse complement strand
AATTAGATCCCATTTGTCAATTTTGGCTTTTGCTGCCATTGCTTTTGGTGTTTTAGACATGAAGTCCTTGCCCATGCCTATGTCCTGAATGGTATTACCTAGGTTTTCTTCTAGGGTTTTTATGGTATTAGGTCTAACATTTAAGTCTCTAATCCATCTTGGATTAATTTTCGTATAAGGAGTAAGGAAAGGATCCAGTTTCAGCTTTCTACTTATGGCTAGCCAATTTTCCCAGCACCATTTATTAAATAGGGAATTCCAGCACAGATCTGGCACTGACAGAATGCCCAATAATGTATGAAATAAATGTTCATAGAATTAAGTGAAATTGTAGTTCTGAGGAATGGTTATTAAACATAATCATATGAAAATAATTACTTGGCCACACTGGGCATATTTTAAAGAGCTCTTCCTCCATTTACCTCTAAACTTGTTTCTTTAAGTATTTGTTTTCCTAATATTTATTGAGGTATATTTAACATATAATCAGCTGAACAAAATACATAGCATCATTTGATAAGTTTTGACATATGTGTATTCCCATGAAACTATGACTACAATCAAGAAGTGAACAGCTCCATCACCAGGAAAGTTTACTAGGACCACTTTCTAATCCCTCCATCCCACTCCCTTCCCATTCCCAGACAGCCACTAATCTGCTGTCACTTTTGATTAGTTTTTATATCTAGAACTTTCATAAATTGTATAATATAGCATGTATCTTTTTTCCTGGATCCTGTTACCTGGCATAATAATTTGGAGCTAGATCCATGTTGCTGCATATATAGTTTATTTCTTTGTATTGCTGATAGTGAATTGTATTATTCACTATTAACGAATATGAATATGCCACAATTGCTTTATCAAATTTATCTGTTAATGAACATATGATTGTTTCTAGTGTGGGCTATTACAAATTAAGCTTCTGTGGACATAGTGTACATGTATTTGTATGGATATTTGCTTTATTTTTCTCTTGGGTATATTCCTAGAAGTAGGATGTCTGGACCATATGATACTTGCATAATTAACTTTTAAAGAAACTGACAGATTGTTTTTCAAGGAAATTGCACTATTTAAATTCCCACCAACTGTATTGAGAGTTACAGTTTCTCTATATTCTCAACAATTCCTATAGTCAGTCTTTTAATTTTAGATATTCTAATAGAATTCTAATAATTGTAATATTATTTTAATGTGATTTTAATTTGTATTTCCTAAGGAATTGTGTAGGGCATCTTTGGAGGTATGTATTTACCACACAATCTCTTTCTTTTTTAGTTAAGTCCATGCTCAAATTTTTACCCCCCAAAATTGAGGGGGTTTTTGGTATGGGGCTTAGAGATTTCTTTATGTATTTTGCATACAACTCCTTAATCATATATAAGCTTCTCAAACATTTTTCCCAGTTTGTCCTTTTATTCTTCTAATAGTATCTTTCAGAATGTATAAGTGTCATTTTGATGAAATTCTATTTATCATTTATAGGTATTAGATTTATTCTATGTGTTGTTGTAACTTTTGACCCCCTGGTTCCAGGAGTAATATAAAAGAATACAGAACAATTCTAAGATTTTTAAACTGTTACAATTTCAGGAAATGTTACTGGTTTATGTCTTCTAATATGCTATGGATGTTAGGTAAGATCTCAGTCTAGGCAGTAGCCAGCCAGAAAAAAAAAATATTTGGAAATATTTTTAAAGCTACCAAGTTTATAAAAATGGCTCAGTATTATCCCAGTTCTATTACCCTTATATCACTCTAGGTAAGTGGTGCAGTCATGATACAGCATGTTTAGTACTTAGAATAGTCAGTCTAGTGCTTTTCAGAAAAATAATACCTATCCTCTACATATCAGTGTGCTGGATCCTATCAGAGAAAGCTCTTGAAGTATTAGGAATATCAGGTAACTTTCATAAACAAAGGGACCAAGAGAAAACCACTATTCAACTGAAGTAAATAAAGCAAAGCAAAATAAAACAAATTTATGTTTATTTACAGGCTTCATGCCCCAATATTCTTAATGAAATTTGTGAGTGAACCAGATATTCACATTTCTGTCAGCATATATATGTGATTTTATTAACAAAAAACCTCCAAGAGATTATATCATATGTAAATAGAGTTACTATTATTGGAATTACATTCAGGAAATTGATTCTCCTGCTTAGTTTGTGAGATGGTATACAACCATTTATTGCATTTTAATTACATCTTAATCATAGAAAGCTAGTGCTTTATAAAATTTCCTCTGTGCCAGGTCATGTTTGCGATATTTTAGGTATATCAACTTAATGAATGTTAAAAACAATTTTATGATATAAACATTATTATTATTCATATTTAAATTGAGGAAATAAAGGCAAAGAGAGGCTAATGTATTTCTCAATTAACTAGGAGAGTCATGATTCAAATTTCAGGCAGGGTGGCTTGATTCTGCACTGCTAATGAGCATTCACTTCTGCTAACTAGAAGTGGTGTGTGACGATAACCAGCTCAAGTGAATGACAAACACTTTGAACACTTATGTGGTGGGTGCTTCACTCCTAGGACCTTAATACCTACCTAAACACTCATCAACTAAATATTTAGCTTTAGAATTCTTGAGGATGACATACTTTATGCAATAACATAGGTGAGGCTGGGGTAAGAAATCCACAAACTTTTTAATAGTCTACAAAGTCCTGGCCCTACTCTGATTCCTGTTTTTTTCTCATTCAGTCTTTCTGTTTTTCTATAGGTTCTTCTTCTACTTCCCCAATTGATTGGTGGGAAATATTTTCAATCAATATAAAAAAATGAGGTTTTAAAAAATATACTATTAAGTTAATGCCTTAGATGCATTAGTGCTTGGAATATATATATATATATATGGAATATGAACCGGACAATATCTCAAGACTTCTTATTGGCATGACCAACTTTCTCTCTCACAGTTGTTCATTCTTGTACAAGCTTAGTAGTATTCTTATTGAATGCTAAGTGTCTTATGACCTCCATACTACTCTCCGCAAGCCAAGTTCTATAATGGCCTCTCTTACCTTCAGCTCTGGTCTACGGAGAATAACAACCAGTTAACTCTTTTATGCCTCTTTCCCAGCAGCATTCTTTGTGGCTCTGTATCTTCCTACAGAATAAAATCGTATGGTGAATGTTCTGAACATTTATAGCATATTTATTCAAGAGTGCCCAATATCTGAGCATATAAATATATATTGATTTATTATATATATATACTTGGAATATATATATATATAGTGTATATATATATATTCCAAATATATATATGTATTTATATATGTTATTGAAACGGGTATCTTCAAACAGGTTGTATAAAAATTGTATTTGACTCTGCTAGAAATCAGAAACATTAGCATAACAATCAGATACTTTAAAATATTCAGAGAAATATTAGAAATTTAACCAAAATTTTTAAAATAAAAAATATAGTAACCAGCTAATGAAATGAATAATCTCTGTCATATAAACAAATTATGTGGGCACACATAAAGAATGCTATATTACTTGAAAAAAAAAGGATAGACTTTACTGATTTCAACTATTTCATTTTAAAGGTTTTCTTTGAACTTTATATAAAGGAACCTGATCAAATTAATTTTCTTACCCCGATAGCCTTATGTATCCTAGAGTACTTGCAAAGAATAGTTAACACTTTGGAAAATTATACCCCTTTAAGTCCAGCAACAATTTAGGAGAATCATCTGCAGTGTCTAAGAAGGGTGGCCACACACGGAAGACCTACAGGATCGTCTGGCAACCGCATTGACAGCTTCATTAAACATTTCATTCCACATCACTGAAGTGCAACTGATTTCCTCTGAGGTTGCGGAAAACCATTAGGCTTTCATCAAAAGGAACTTGATCTCCTGCCCAGCTCTCCACATGCTACTTCTACCCTGTACACTGCCGCTTCCATGGGAATTAGCATCAACTTGAAGAAGCATCTCGCCAGACCGAGTTACTAATTTATGGCCAGAGAAGGAGAAAAAAATAGCAATAATTTTATTTCACAAACCACTGAAAATAAGAAATATCTGTATGAATTGTCATAAGTACATAACGTTAATCTAGAGAGAGGTCACTGAAGCTTTGGATGGGCATCTTTTTTTTTTTTTCTTTTAGTTTCATGGGGAATATGTATTACCTTTACATTTTATATCATGAAACATTTACATTTACAAAGAGCCACAATGAATAATATAACAAATACCTATGTACCCATCACACAGCTCTAGAATAAAACATGACAAACACAGGTAAAGCCTCTTGTGTAACCTTCTCCAATCACATTCCCTTTTTTTCCCAGAGGTACCACAACCCTGAATCTGGTGCTTTTTATTTGCATGACGTCATACTTTTACCAAATACGTCTATGTTCCTAAACAGTGTGTTGTGCTTTACCTATTTTAGCATTGTGTATAATTGGTATTACACTGTGTGTGATCTTCTGTAACTAAAGTTTTTACTAAACAGTATGTATTTTTAATATAATAATGTTAATACCAATGTTTCAGATCAGCAGTCCCCAACCTTTTTGCCATTAGGGACCGGTTTTCATGGAAGACAATATTTTCATGAACCAGGGTGGGGGAGTGGTTTCAGGATGATTCAAGTGTGTTATGTTTATTGTGCACTTTATTTCTGTTATTGTTACATGGTAATATGTACTGAAATAATTATGCAACTCACCACAATATAGATTTAGTGGGAGTGCTGAGCTCGTTTTCCTGCAGCTAGTCAGTTTCATCTGGGGGTAATGGGAGACAGTGACAGATCATTAGGCATTAGATTCTCATAAGGAGAACAGAACCTAGATCCCTTGCATGTGTAGTTCACAAAAGGGTTTGTGCTCCTATGAGAATCTGATGCTGCCACTGATCTGAGAGGAAGTGGATCTCAGGCAGTTATGTGAGCAATGAGGAGCTGCTGTCCATCAGATAAGGCTTCCCTTGGCTCACCTGCCACTCACCTCCTGCTGTGTGGCCTGGTTCTTAACAGGCCATGGAAAGGATGGGAACCCATGCTTCAGATCATTCACTTTCATTGCTGTAGTGTTCCATGTTAATTTGTTTATCTTATTTTAATTTGTTGGCCGTTTATTTTAGGTTCAAGGGTATGTGTGCAGGTTTGTTATGCATGTAAATTGCATGTTGTGAGGTTTGTTTGTTGTACAAATTGTCTTGTCATCCAGGTAATAAGCATAGTACTCAATAGGTAGTTTTCTTATCCTCACCTTCCTCTCACCCTCTACATTCACACAGACCCCAGTGTCTGTCATTCCCTTCTTTGTGTCCATGTCTACCCAATGTTTAGCTCGCACTTACAAGTGAGAACATTGCAGTATTTGGTTTTCTGTTCCTGTGTTAGTTTGCTTAGGATAATGGCCTCCAGCTCTACCCATGTTGCTGTAAAAGACATGATCCCATTCTTTTTTTGGCTGCATAGTATTTCATGGTGTGTATGTGCCACATTTTCTTTATCCAGCCTGCCACTGATGGGCATTTAGGTTGACTCCATGTCTTTGTTTTTGTGAATAGCGCTGTGATGAGGATATGCGTGCATGTGTCTTTATGGTAGAATGATTTATATTCCCTTGGGTATATACTCAATGATGGGATTGCTGGATTAAATGGTAATTCTGTTTCAAGTTCTTTGAGAAGTCAGCAAACTGCTATCTACAATAGCTGAACTAGTTTATATTCTCATCATCAGTGCAGAAGCATCCTCTTTTCTCCATAACCTCACCAGCATCTGTTATTTTTGACTTTTTAATAATAGCTATTCTGACTGTTGTGAGATGGTATCTCATTTTTATTTGCATCTCTCTAATGATTAGTGATGCTGAGCATTTATACATACGCTTGTTGGCCAGATGAATGTCTTCTTTTGAAAAGTGTCTGTTCATGACCTTTGCAGATGGGCACCTTTGAGGTTCTACCAGGCACTACCACCTACATCAAACCTTGCTGTTTTTTTTTTTTTTTTCTCGAGGGCATCTGGCTACCATTTCTCACATTCTTGCTAACTCACTCCCAGCTGAGACTCAGGGAGGCCATGTGCAGGTGCTCAGATGCCCTGGACTTATTCTATTCTACTGCTTTCCCTCAACCTTTTAGTATTTTCTGTTTCTCTGGAAAAACTCTAAGGCAGAGTAGAATCATTTTCTATCCAACATAATGAGGTAACTTATCTGAGTTACACCGTGTTCTCTACAAAAGGACAATCTCTACAAAAGGTCTCACTCTTTTTTGTGTTGTACTCTGTTAGAGAGGTATATGCTAGTGTGTTTTAATGATCCTAAATTTCCCAGAGTTATTTATGAAATGGATATTTTTCAGTTTTCTTTCTTGCAGCTCTACTCTCAATAAAAAGTGGCAGAAGCCTAAACCCAAGAGTTTTTATTGCATGAGTCCTGGCATACTTTTAAATTTAATTTTTCTTCTGAAAATATTCCGTTTTAGAAGCATCTTAGTCCTTCATTTTAGTGTCAAATGAATGCAGTTTAGATTATCCACCTGCTGTAGTCACGGTTTCTGGTGTTGTTTCTGGTGACAAACAATGGGGCAACCATGTTTTGCAGTTCACAGTAATGATTATCCATTGTTTTATCACTTCAGATGATACCACTTTAAGTGTGCAACTTTACTGTGTTGTAATTGTGAATGACAGCAGATGTTCTTTGACTTTGAGTGTGGATTAACTGCTGTAGTTTGTATGGAGATCGTGCTAGTTTACTTTCTAACATTGGGATTATTGAGGCCATGTTTTCTAAGAGTTCAGAAAAAGAAAGTCCAAAGGATTACAACGCCAATGCCAGCATGACCCAGGCACCACTGAAAAAGAAAGTGAAATGACTGTATTGTTTTAATGACAGATGGAAAGACATATATAACAAAAACAGAAGATTTATGATTGGACATGGTGCAGAAAAGGAGATGGAAGCACATATGGAGACTGAATCTCACAAGTCTTAGATGAGACAGCCAAATATGTTTAAATAAATCAAAAGTGTTTTGTTGCCCAAAAAGACATCAATGCTCAGTTGAAAATAATGGCTGCTGAATTGGCTTGGGAATACCAAACTAATGACCCTGCATTGTCATATGTTTCCCTTGATTAATCTGTGAAGCTCAGGAGTTACATTTTCTGACTATGAAGTTACAAGTAAAATACCCTGTGGGACAAAAGGGAAATTTTTTAAAATCACAAATGTCACAAATGTGTTGCTCCTTACATTATAAAGCTTATTCTGTCAGATCTTATTGGATAGTTTACTTTTTAACATTGAGAATATTGTGACAGTGTGAGTGTGTTTGTGTATGCAAAATTGAATTTTTTTTTCTTTTAATGCAGAAATTAAGCCTGTTCACATTTGTTTCTAGGACTGATAGGTTCACTTTCAACTGCAATTTATAATTATGTGCAGTTTGTTGTATTTGCTCTGTTTCTGTATCTATAGGATATGCATTCTCTGTCTTTTTATTTAAGAAAATTGGGTACTCAAGAAGGTTGAAAGGTTTATTGTCGGGACTACCTTTGCACTTATATCTATTTTGAAGACTTTACTCAATATCTTTTTCTGAAAATTTCCCAGTTATCATCTGATTGGATGTAACTCATGCTTTTGCAAAAAAAAAAAAAAAAAATTTCTCCTTGTTTTTATCTGTTTTGAGTTTTAGTTTTAGCTTCTGATTCAAGGTGGCTTTCCATATTTTCAGATACTTGTTTCAATACCTTTACTGCTGTTTGGAGTGCAGAATTATAGTTTTCTTTTGCTTGATATTTTGGCAGGTATTAATGTAAGGTGCAACTCATTTAAGTTGCATGCAAATTTTTGACTGATTTTCTGCAATAGCTCTCTTTAGATTTGTTTTCTTGTGTTCATTTTAAGTGATATCCAGGTGGCTTATATGATTCTCATCTTAACGGCACCATTTTCTGTTAGCGTGGCAAAGAACTGGTAGCTCAGCAGTGGTTGGTTGTTTGGTTTAGGAAGTGGTTGAGGGATTGTTAGTACTCAGATTTTACATCTCTTTGGTCTTGCAGAACCCTGAATTTTTCACTTTTTTCTTGTTTTCTCTTTCACCACCTAATCGCTACAGGGTTCTCCTACCTTTCTTTTGAATGTTATTCTCCTTAGAAGTTAATTGTGTATGTTTTCTCTTTTTTTTAATTTTAATTTTTAAATTTTATTTTAATAGTTTTTGGGGTACAGGTGATTTTTGGTTACATAGATACATTTTTTAGTGATGATTTCTGAGATAATTATACATTTTTAGAGGGGTTTTGTTTTGGTTTTAAACATTAAAGAGTATGCCTTTTTAAAGTGGATGCCTGATATTCTCTCTTTAAATCCTGCATCTGTCTCTTTCTATGGTGTTTGGTTCTTTGAAAGCTTGCACTTTGAAATCCCTTCCTTGCAGTTTCTTGTGTGATCTCCTTTTTATTTTTATTTTTTCTTCTCCGGTATCTTCAAATTTAGTGTGGATTTAATCTTCCCAGTCAATGGTTGCTTCAAATCACCCTCAGGCTCCTTAGCCAGTATCCCTCCTCTATATTTCTTGCAATTTTTTTTTCTGCTTTTGCTTGCCACCGAGCTCTGACATGCATGGGGATGAGCAGGGACATGTGGTACTGCAGCACCAATATTCCTTGTATTTTATCTCTTCGTCCCAGTCATTTTTATTCTCTTGTCTTTAGTTAATATTGAGGGTGTGGATTTGCATAGACATTTCATAAATGTGCAGCATAGTTAATTCCTGTCATCTGGGAAGAGATTCAGAGAGGTAGTATGTTTGTTGTGATGGGTTTTGTTAGTTTGTTTTTACTGCACGGTATTTATTGCCTACAGGTACCTTAAAGTTTCTTCCTAAAGTTTTTTTTTTTTTTTTTTTATTAATCTGTGTTTATACTTTATTTGACAATATGGATCCTCCCACATTTAGTAAGCACCTATGCATGTGCTTTTGGCCATTTCAATTTTGCTTTTTAGTTGCCTTGTTTCTCCCTCAACTCAGCAGTGCCGCTGCTAATGGTGTGATTTTGAAGGTCATTTTCTAAATCTGATTTTGTGATTCCCGGTTTATTTTATGCAAATGAGTAACTTTTCTAGATCTTTGTTGCCCAAAGGCATTTAAAATTTTATCTATTTTACTGAGATCTGAAATTATTCAGCTTCTCCACTTCTTTAAGTCCCTGATATTCTTTTCATATTTACTCACTGAATAACCCATCCTTTTTAAAAAACTCTTTTCTTTCTATATATTGTTAGAGTCAGCCTGTATTAACACACACACACTAATGCTCTGCTTTTGAAACCACTTTTGGTAGATTTTCTAATTCAGTAGGCACCTAATTGGCCTCCCATGTCATGGCAACAATGGTTTTGCTAAATGTTTTGTCAATGTATAACATGGATCATAACATTTCCATTCTTCATTATTAATTCTTTCTGTCACCAGAAAATTACTGCCTATTGGGCAAATTTGCCCTCTGGCCTGTTTTTGGAGCATAGCCTTGCTTAGTCATTTATGTATTGTCTATGACTGACGACAGGAGAGCGGAGTAATTACAACAGAGACCATATATATAGTCTTCAAAGCCTAATATATTTATAAGATGACCCTTCAAAGAAAAGCTTTTACTGACCACTGCTCTAAGCCATTGCCACATATATTATGTTCTTGTTATGGAAGAACATTACCCCAAAGAACAATACCAAAGCAGTGGATCCATTTCTGAATAAAATGAATCAGATTTCTGGATTAATTGGGCTGAACAAATTCTGTCACTGATGAATCTTGAAATCTCAGAGACTTGATATTATAAAAGCATATATTTTACTACTGCAAAGTCTAATGCTAGTTGGACTACCGGGCAGTTCTCCTTCAAATGGTTACTCTGGAATCCAAACTTTGATCTTGCAACTCTGACATCTTAGAGTTCTTCTTTACCAACCACATACTGAAAAGAGAAAAGGGAAGACGACAGAATAAATCTCATTTTGCCATTGAAAATGTTTCCGTTATATTAGTCCCCGATATTCCATGGGTCATATGTTCCAAGACCCCCAGGATATGCCTGAAACTATGGATGGTACCAAACCTGATTGCTGTCAATGAGAATATGTTTCTGTTCGTGTCTTCCACCCACAAATTTAGTGCCCTTTCTATCTTAACTAAGCAATAATCATGGACTGTAGCTGTAACTTTTGCAGTTTGAGGTAGAACAGCAATATGGTAAAAATTTCTTTTTCTTCTTCACAATTTCATGAGTAGAAGATTAGTTCTTACCATAGCTCTTAGCAACCTCAGCATACAATTGTTTTACTTTCCTAAGTCAAGAACTTTCACCTTTTCACTTAAAGGAAGAATGTTATGGCTTCTCTGTGGCATATCCAAATTATTAACATCACTGTTCTTATGCTTTGTGGTAATTACTAGATAAAATAGGGGTTCCTTGAATGCAAGCACTGCAATACCACAACAGTCAATCTGAAAACATAAATGCTACTAATTGATTTTTGGCAGGTAGCATCTAGAGCACAATTATGCTGGACAAAGGGACAATTTATTTCCCGGACAGGATGAAACAGGATTATGTGAGATTTCACCACACTAATCAGAATGTAATTTTTTATCATAATGCTGAAAGAAACAATCCCAAATGTCATAATCCCATATGTGGAAATCTCAAAAGATCAAATTCCCTAAAGTCTAAATCCCTAATGTCTAAAATCCCCAAAATTACAATCACAGGATAGTTGCCACATGTTAAACAAAACTTGTATTATTATCTTTATTTATAAATTTTGTGTGGTTTAAGGAGATGCGTATTGGTGTTATATTGACAAGGTGTGGATTTGTGGACTTAATTTTAGGTGTCAACTTGACTGGATTAAGAAACACCTAGAAATTTAGTAAAGCAATTTGCTATGCTATGTATTTAATCTTTGCTTCATTCCCAATACTGGAATTATAAATTGTGTAGACACTTATAGAGAGTTCTAAGTTGTTTTATGCATTTTTGTAAATTTGATTGCATAAACGTGCATTGTCACAACATTGACTTCGAGTGTAAACATTGTGCATGTATGTAAAAATGTTAAAACTTCTTCAATAAATAAAGAATTGTCCTTTTTGTACATCTGCAATTGTGAAGGATAAAATTTGTGAAGATCTCGGCTGTTTGGGTGACACATTGCAGTTTTTGATAGGTCTTGTGAAGACTTTAGGTTATTTGCCATGTTATTTCAGACAACTGCAGTTATAAAGCTAGGTGCACACAATTTACCAACCCTAGTGATATGCATTGACACGGTTGTCTTCTTGACCTATTTCTTCGTGAATATGGTTCATTTGCTTATAACTATTATTCCCGTGAGACTTTTATTAGTAAACCTGAGTGTTTATGCTTGCAAAAATGTTTGTTCTTATTGTCTACTTTATCAAGTAAAGTGGCCTATGAAGTATTCTGTCATGTCTTTATGTTTCTCAGATGAATCACCCTTTAAGATGTAAATATTAATACATGTCTTAGAAGTATTTTTTAAATCTTTTTTTTCTGGAATGATATTTTTGGAATTTTGATCTTTTGGGATATTGACATTTGGGATTGTGTCTTTCAGTATTACGATCAGCTCCCCTCAGAATGGCACACAATGTAAAACTTATGAATTGTTTATTTCTGAAAATTTTCACTTAATATTTTTGGGCTGTATTTCTCCATAGTTAAATGTAACTATGGAAAGCAAAAATGCAGATAAGGGGAACAACTGCACTTTCATTCATATTCTATTGGTAAGCATAATTACAAGACTAACTTTCTTGCAAGAGAGGCTGGGACACGAGTTCACAGGTACATTCCATAATCTTTCTCTAGGTTTCTTTCATTGGCAAATGTCCCAGGACAGTTCCTTATCTCCCTGCTTTCAGTTTTATTTTTTGTTTATGGCTTCAGAGGAATTCTCATATTTTATGTTGGGATCAGCCTTTAAATGTTTATTAACTAATTTGTGTGGTGGTTTTAAAATATGTCCACAAACTCTTTGATACTCTTTAGTTTCAGAGGTAGTGTTTAACTCCCATCTATTTGATTGTTGGCTGTTTGTATTATTCTAGGACTCTCCAATATTTGGACAGTGTCTGCCATGTAATAGGTGTTTCTTATTATTGAATAGAAAACAGCAGAATTTTGCATAATTTATTGGAAAAACATCACCACAGAAATAAATTGATAAACACTGTACTCAAACTGAGCTTTGAATAGTTGCAGATGTAAAACTAAGAAAACTCAGCAAATAGAAATGATTAGAAATGAAAAAAATACAAAAATATACAATGTAAGGAACAGGAAGTTCATGAGAAAGAGAAGAGGATTAAATTAAGCCAGATAAGCAAAAGGAAAAGTGATGGTTCATTATTAATTCTAAATTTAAAGAAGTCTCACCAGATCCCTAGAGAGAAAGTAAATATTGACATCAGAGTGCATTCATAATTCGTTGCATGTATTAATACTTAATTTATTGTCATCTTTATAAAACCCCAAGTTGAAGAACACAGCGTTTTTCATGTTAGCTTGTGTTAAGCATAAAATAAAATTTAATATTTTAAGCGAGACAGTAAGAAATTGAGATCAGAGTTATTTTATATAAAGTGACCAAGGAAGGCTTCTTAGATAACACTTCCAAATTGAGTTCAGCAGGAAGTAAGGGACTGAGTCCTGTGAATACCTGGAAAAAGAGTGCTGTCAGCACAGGGAAGAGTAAGAGAAAATGTCTTAAGGTAGGAGCATATTTAGAATGTTTGAGGAGCAGCAAGACATCCAGAGTAATGAATGGAGTGAGCAAGGAGATATTGATGAAAATGAAGTCAGAGGGATAATATGAATTATCCCTTGTAAGCAAAGGTAAGAAATTTTGTGTAATTTTCATTGAGATGGGGATTTTTTTAAAAAATTGCAACAGTTGGAGCACAGAAGAAAAAATATTAAGCTTATTTTAAAAACACATCTTAACTATTCTGTAAGGACTATAGAAGGGTGTGAGACTGTTACTGCAATAGTTCACATTGGTGATGACAGCATTTTCTTCTAAGGAGAAAGTCATGGAGCAGGGAAAGAAGTGGTCAGATATGTATGTGTTGTCTTATAATTAAATTGTGTAAGATTATATTGCATCCTATTCTAGAGTACAGTATTCATAAGTACTCCTGTAGTACCATTAGGTTGTCAGTTTTTCAAAGGAAGGCATTTCCTGTAATGTATAAATTCTAAAGTAAATATTTGTGAATAAATACATAAATAAATGACTAAAAGAATGAATAGGTGAACATTACACCATTTATCCTTCTTACAACTAGTTATAATATGATCATGTCCTAGAATAGCTTCATTTGTAATTACTAGAATATGTTTATCTGCATTTCCAATTATGCATTTCATCTTTTCACTATGCTCTTCAGAGTTACAGGTTACAATGCACCTTGGTGAAAAAGATTCATAAGCCTTAGACCCATTCAGTTTCATATAAATAATGGTTCAGTACCTCATTAGATCTTTAATGAAAATAATGTTGTCTCTCCTGAGAAACTCTACTGCAATGATACCAGAGTGTGAGTTGTACACAGATTTGCTTTTTTGCATTGGTTTGTAGAAATTCGTGGCCAATACCTTGAAATCATTCAATAAACAAGTCAGAGTATAAATTAATAAAAATTATTTTTAATGACTACTCATTTAAAAGACACACTTTTGTGCAGTGGGGGTAAACCCTATTTAAACAAGTTATGTACCCACAAAAAGGTATATTCCTTTCACTATTATAGAAGCTCCAATCCTGGTAAAAGTCTTAATTTTCTGTTAAATTTATTAATTTACATAACTGTCATCACTGCTGATTGTCCTGATTATTTATAGGGAGAAGATTATACTTTGCATTGATTCCATGTTCCTTTTAAATGCTTCAAAAACAATTCTTTAAAACAACTATGAGGTCAGAACATTATATTTTATAGGTGCAAGATGGTAGAGTACTAGCCAGGTTATAGAGCTCAATGTCATATTTCTTTTTGTTTTAGTAAAATAATTATGTATTGTGGTTCTACATATACTGAAATTTGAGATTTCTTTCAAGGAGAGAGCAATTCCAACTGTTTTATGGTCAAACTCATGTTTTATTCAACTCTTTGGAGACCATAAGTTTAAGGGAGCTCTACTAGAGGTGAAGTGATCCCAGGACTTTTAATTAATATAAAGAGGCAGAGAAACTGAAGAATTAGAATTATATTAATTTTATCCCCCAAATTTCTGTTGACTTCTTTGTAAACTAGAATTAATTTTATGCTCGGCAGAGCTGACATCCTGATTTATGATATAGCAATCCTTTTTAAAAAGGAACTGTTAAATTAAAATATTCATTGTAAACTACTATACCAGTAAATATATGCTCTGAAATCAAGACTTATTGTATAAAACGTATACTCTTTCTTTCATTTTTGCAATGCTTTGTTGTGGTGCTTAGATTGTTTTTGTCAATATAGGGCTTTGTATTGCATTTTTCAAATTTCGTAAGCTGAAAGTTCTTAGGGTGTGCAGATTTTTATTTGGTAAATAGAATTCATAAACCACAAAATAAACATAAAACGAAACCCAACTATACAACAATTGCTAAAAGATAATGAAAAACTTTGAAGATATTTAAAAATATTGATTTTTGATTTACCTTTTTATAAATATTGGTCTGTGTTTTATTTTCCATATGATAGAAATATCTACCATTTACTTATTTCACGGGGCTATTAAGAAAGATTATGAAATTCTGTGATGTATTCTTATGGATTTTCTCAGTTAAATATTGAATTTTAAATTAAACTAATGTTCAACTTGTTTAAGATATTTTACTTGATGCTTTGGGGGATGGAAATAATGTCTGCCCTCAATGAAATTGCAGTAAAATTTGGAAGACAGAATTGAAGCACAGAAGTGAGGAATCCACAAAACTACAAAGATAATTACATAGTTTTTCGTGATTAAAAGAAGGTATACCACTTAGTAGTAACCATTAAACAAAATTAATTTTACAAGTAGCAACTCCACTACAAGCTCCTCATTGGGAAAATTTACTTTAGATGTCAGTTAGAGGTGACAGAGAAGATACTCGCCATAGCAAACTATTATATTTGCAACACATTTGCCACTCTGAGTTTAAAGATATGAATTCAACTGACTCACAAAGCATGCAACAATTTAGTTTTCTAAAAAGCTCTGAGTGGTTTTTAAAAAAATCACCCTCTATATTCATGTTATTATTTTTACAGTGCCTGCAGAAACTAATAAAATTTGGCTTATCTTCTTATCTATACTTTTATCACTGGCAAGGAGGAGCATGTCAGGGGACTTGATCCTATTGATTTGAAGATATTCAGCATTCTTCCCAATCCGCTTGAAAATTAGGTGTAAAACTATCTAAATTAGTGTCTTCCTTTTGTTCTTTAGTACTGAAAACCTGATTTAATTTGAAGAATAATTGCTGTAGTCTTCATCAGTTAATTTTAAATTCTACTTCCATAGATAATTCTCATGGTTAATGTTTTCTGTTTGTTTTCTTATTTTAAGCAGGCTGATTCATTAAATCTTTTATTTCCTTCTCTGGTGAATAGGATGTAAACCTGAAACACTTAATTATAATTTTTCTTTATTTTTGCTATGATTTCATGCCAACTATGATATGAATATCAAATTTTTCTTGAAGCCAATGCCTAATATAAACTGCGTAGGTCTGTGGCACGTTTTCAATCTAATTTTAATAGTTTCCACAAATACAGACCTTTACACAAGCTGAAAACCTTACAAGAATTTGATGGCAATGGAATTTAAGCAGTAAAGGCTGAGCAATTGATTTCCACTTCCCCCAGAACAAGACACATCATGATATGAATGCTATTTAGACTCAATCAGATACAGGAGGCCACTTTGCATCCGACCTGAATGCTCTCCTATTGGTAGCTAAGAAAGGTAACTTCATTTATTTACCTCTTAGGTACTGTCTGATTAAATGACAATGTTTTTAAGCATTTCTTCATAGGAATCTTACTAATAGAAATTATTAAGTAAAATCTGCATGAGTACACATTTCTTTGGAACATTTAAGCTGTTCAGACAGTTGAAGATACTATAATACAACAATGGCACTTTGACAAAAGTCTTTTCTATATCTCTGCCTCCATTACTCGATTTCTCTAGCTGCTGTTCTCAGTGTTCTTTTTGACTAAACTATACACATGTGATGAGCTTCTATAAGCACATGATCTCCTAGAGACTTGAAAGTCCAAAATGAAAATAGTGTTACTTTAAAGGCATCTGATGTTACTGCAGCAGGCATTCTGGAGTCTGTTTCCTGACTTTAAAATGTCCATCAGTAGGCAGTGGAAGAAGAATTCTGTTCTATTATGAGTAGGCAGTAGAATATGCATTTAAGAAAATTTGCTAGTTAATTGGCATGTTAAGGGCTTCAGCCAAATTTTCTATTATTTGTTTACATTTGTCCACACACTCTCTTAGAGTATGTGAAATGGCAAACTTCATAAGTGCAGAATTATTTTCAGTACAGCATCCCTTCTCCCATAATATGGACTGAAAAGGAAATCACTAAATCTAGTTATAAGCACTCAATATTGTGCCTTATGAGGGCTAGTTATGTAAAATATGGACATACATCTTATAATTTATTTTCATTTCATATATCTAACAAATAGGGTATTAACAGATTTCTTACAACAAAAAAATTGGTATGAAAGCAATTTGCAAAATACAAATCTCAAAAATAATCCACAAAAAGGACAATAGCTTTATGATTTTTTAGTGAAGTAGTTTCAGCAAGTGTAAACTAGCTAAGAAAGGCTTATTATATTGGTCATAGAACTCTGCAACTTAGATTGAAGATAGGGACAGGTTGATGAAAGTAACAAAGACAATTATGAGGAAACAGCAAAAAAAGAAACAAAGCTTTCAGAAAACTATACTAGCATGCTTATAATTGAAACCATGAAGGCAGGATGTAAAGATGAACAGTGAGAAAGATGGTCTTCACAGATAAATCTCATTTCATTGCTGTGGAATGGAAAGTTCAAAGACTGTAGCAGCAGGAATATAAAAACAAATATGAGGCCATAACAAGTAGTGTCTGAACTGGCTCCTCAAAGTGCAGTGGAAGCCTGGTCACAGAGAAACACAAAGCCTCTACTGCAAAACACTTTTAGTCTATAATTTTAAAGTCAGATTTCTCTATTTGCACTAAGAGAAATAAATAAATAATAAGTGTAGATAAACCAACATGATGTTGCCATTTTAAAATTTCTGTTAAAAAATTAAGAGTTCAGTTAAAAATGGAATTTTTATGCCAACATATGAGATAACTTTCTAGAAAAATATTCAACAGGCAGAAAGTATAGGAGATTCTAGAAATATTTACACTGTATATGTGCAGATTATAAATGATGCAAAATCAGATATGGAAATTTGGCATTTTGTACAATTCATTTAAGGAATAAAAGTAAAAAGGTTTGAAGACAATATTACTTTTCCATGAGATTGCTAAGATCTCAGTTGCTTCTCCAGATATAGCAAGAGCTCGAGTAGCTGACCTGAGGATATAAAGCTGCATCACCAAGACTCCCTTTAATTTCTCCATAGGCTATAGCTGATGTTGAACTTAGAATTGAAGGGATTACTAAGTGTTGTTACTATTCTTCCAACGCATCACCTACTTTTCTGTAAATGTGGATAAGATCAGTAATTTTAGGAGAATAATCACAGAAGAATAATTTTTACTGAGAGAAATAGAGGTTTGGGAGTGCTGATCAAGAGGACTCACCTTGCATTGAGAAACTGATATGAATTATGAGGGTACGCAGTTGCCCAAAAGACTAAATATGCCTCCAACTAAAAGCAATGAGTTTTTGTATAGTGTTATAACAAAAATTAAAAGCAAATAAAATCTTTCTCTTCTGGGAAAGTGAAGTAGATATACTTTTTCTTATTCTTTCAGCTAATCACAACTAAAAACACTAGATACAATAGACTGACATAGAAAGATTGAAAAGCAGAAAGAAGTCAGAGAAGTTAAGAACATAAAGGGTAAAGGAACAATATGGGGAATTGATATGATTTGGCTGTGTCCCCACCCAAATCTCATCTTGAATTGTAGCTCCCATAATTCCCATGTGTTGTGAGAGGAAACCAGTGGGAGATAATTAAATCAAGGGTGGGGGGTTCCCCCACTCTGTTCTCTTGGTAGTGAATAAGTCCTATGACATCTGCTGGCTTGTCAAGGGGTTTCCCTTTCACTTGGCTCTCATTCTGTCTTGCCTGCCACCATGTAAAATATGCCTTTGCCTTCCACCATGATTGTGAAGGCTTCCCAGCCACATGGAACTGTGAGTCCATTAAACCTTTTTCTTTATAAATTTCCCAGTCTTGGGTATGTCTTTATTAGCAGCATATAAACAGACTAATATAGTAAGTTAGAACGAGTAGAGTGGGGTGCTGTTGTAAAGATACCTGAAAATGTGGAAGCGACTTTGGAACTGGGTAACAGGCAGAGATTGGAACAGTTTGGAGGACTCAGAAGAGGATAGGAAAATTGGAAAAGTTTGGAACTTACTAGAGTCTTGAATGGCTTTGACCAAAATGATGATAATGATATGGACAATTAAATCCAGGTTGAGGTGGTCTCAGATAGAGATAAGGAACTTGCTGGGAACAGGAGTAAAGGTGACTCTTGCTGTATTTTAGCAAGAAGACTGGTAGCATTTTGCCCCTACCCTAGAGATTTGTGGAACTTTGAACTTGAGGGAGATGATTTAGGGTACCTGGTGGAAGAAAATTCTAAGCAGCAAAACATTCAAGATGTGACTTTGGTGCTGTTAAAAGCATTAAGTTTTAAAAGGGAAACAGAGCATAAAAGTTTGGAAAATCTGCAGCCTGACCATGCAATAGAAAAGAAAAAAACATTTTCTGAGAGAAAATTTAAGCCAGCTGCAGAAATTTGCATGTGTAGTAAGGAGTCAAATGTTAATCACCAAGACAATGCTAAAAACGTCTCCAGGGCATGCCAGAGACCTTTGTGGCAGCTCCTTCCATCACAGGCCAGGAGGCCTAGGAGGAAAAAAAGGTTTCATGGGCTGGGCCAAGGGCCACCCCTGTGCACTACCTACTGTGATCTGTGCAGCCTAGCGACTTGGTGCCCTGCATCACAGCTGCTCCAGCTGTGGCTAAAAGGGGCCAAAGTACAGCTTGGGCTGTGATGTCAAAGGGTGCAAGCCCCAAGCCTTGGCAGCTTCCACGTGGTGGTGAGCCTGTGGGTGCATGAAGTCAGGAATTAAGGTTTGGGAACCTCTCACCTAAATTTCAGAAAATATATGGAAATGCCTGGATGTCCAGGCAGAAGTTTGCTGCAGGGACAGGGCCCTCATGGAGAACTTTTGCTAGGGTAGTATATGAGGAAAATGTGGGGTTGAAGCCCCTACACAGAGTCCCCACTGGGGCACTACCTAGTGGAGCTGTGAGAAGAGCACAACAATCCTCCAGACCCCAGAATGGTAGATCCACTGACAGCTTGCACCATGTGCCTGGAAAAGCTGTAGGCACTCAATGCCAGCCTGTGAAAGCAGCCAGGAAGGAGGCTGTACCCTGCCAAGCCACAGGGCTGGAGTTGCTCAAAGTTGTGGGAGCCCACCTCTTGCATTAGCATGACCTGGATGTGAGACTTGGATCTCTTCAAAGGAGCTTTAAGATTTGACTACCCTGCTATATTTTGGACTTGCATGGGGTCTGTAGCCCCTTTGTTTTGGCTTGTTGCTCCCATTTAGAATGGGTGTATTTATGCAATGCCTACTACTCCATTGTATCTAGGAAGTAAATAACTTGCCTTTGATTTTAGAGGCTCGTAGGCAGTAGGCACATGCCCTGTTTTAGATGAGACTTTGGACTGTGGACTTTTGAGTTAATTCTGAAATGAGTTACAACTTTGGGGGACTGTTGGGAAGGCATGATTATTTTGGAAGTTGAGCACATGAGATTTGGGAGTGTCCAGGGGCAGAATAATATGGTTTGGCTGTGTCCCCACCCAAATCTCATCTTGAATTGTAGTTCCCATAATTCTCACATGTTGTGGGAGAAACCCGGTGGGAGATAACTGAATCATGGGGCTGTTTCCCCCAAAGTGTTCTAGTGGTAGTGAATAAGCCTCACAAGAGCTGATGGTTTGAAAAGGGGTTTCCCCTTTTACTTGGCTCTCATTCTCTCTTGCCTGCTGCTGCTATGTAAGATGTGCCTTTTGCCATCTGCCATGATTGCGAGGCCTCCCCAGCCATGTGGAACTGTGAGTCCATTAAACCTGTTTTTCTTTATAAAT
Organism: Papio anubis; assembly: GCF_008728515.1. Lineage (NCBI taxonomy): Eukaryota > Metazoa > Chordata > Mammalia > Primates > Cercopithecidae > Papio > Papio anubis. The sequence goes on along the minus strand of NC_044979.1, from coordinate 65,310,027 downwards.
TATCCAGTCTCAGGTATGTCTTCATCAGCAGCATGAAAACAGGTTAATACAGGAAGATATCCATGGAGAAGGTGTAGCAGGGATCTGAATCTCCCTTCTCCAGGTGGCAGTAACCAAAGTCCCTATCTCTTAGGTGTCAACAGAGGCTAAGTGGGGAAGCTGTATTTTTATTCACACCTTGTAGAAAGAAGCTGGTGTTTCCCTTTCCCTGCTAAAGTGCTACCAGAGAAAGCCAGCTAAGGCAAAAGATTTAAAATAGTTCCAGAGTCTCCTTACATAATATCCATAATACCAAGGTCTCAAATGAAAAATCACTTGTTATTCCAAGAACCAAGAGAATATAATGTAAAACTGAACATAAAAAGACAATCAACAGATGTTAATACCAAGATAATAGAGATTTTAGAATTATCTGAGACAGATTTTAAAGCAACCAACAGAAACAAAAACAATTCAAATTCTAAGCAAAGAAATAGAAAACCTAAAGAAAAAACAAATGCAAGTTTTAGAATTAAAAGATATAATGACCTAAGTTAAAATCTCCATGGATGAACTCAAGAGTAGAATGGAAGGACAGAAGAAACAGAGAACTAGAAGACATAACAATAGAAATTACCAAAGCTGAACGATGGAGAGAAAATATATTAGGAAAAAAAAAAAACACAACAGCAGTTTCAGAGACCTCTGGGAATATATAAAATTATAACAGTCATGTCAGGGAAATCCCAGAAGGAGAGTGGAAAAGAGAGAGAGAAAAAGAGAGAGAGGGAGGGAGAGGCAGAGGGAGAGAGATACATCACAGTAGTGATAGTTGAAAACTTTTTCAAGTTTGACAAAAGATACATGCTTACAGATTGAAGAAGCTGAGAGAACCGCAGGCAACTTCAACACAAATAAATTCTCAACAAAACACATATAGACAAACTTCTGAAAAGCAAAAGCAAAAGATCTTGGCTATGAAATAAATCTTGTCTGAGAGTGAGAGAGAAGCAAAAGCTTACCTATAGAAGAAAAAAAGTAAATGACAGTGTATTTCCCACTGTAAACCATGGAGGTAAGAAGTAGCGACACAATATTTTTCAAGTGCTGGAAGAAAAGAATTTTCCACTTACAATCCTATAGTCAGTAAAAATATCCTTCATAAGTGAAAAAAAGACAGTCAGATGAAGGAAAATTAAAATAATTGTAGATGGCAGACCTACCCTTAAAGAATGGCTAAAGAAAGTTTGCTAAACAGAAAAGAAAATGAAAGAAGAAATATTGGAACATCAGGAAAGAATAACAGAGAAAAGAAAAATGTAGATAAATATAATATACTATCCTTTTGCTCTTATGTCTTCTAAATTGATTAGTAGTTAAAGCAAAATTATTGCCCTGTTAGATGTGGCTCTAAGAGTATGCAGAGGGACTGTTTCAAACACCTATTTTATGAAGGGGAGGGGTAGAGAGAAAAAGGGAGGTAAGAGACAGAGAGGGGCGTTACATAATGATAAAAGGATCAATCTCACTAAGTTTTATGCTTTTAGTTGCAGGCATATTTAGTCTTTTGGGCAGCTGTGTGCCCTCATAATTAATATCAGTTTCTCAATGCAAGGTGAGCCTACTTGTTCAGCTTTCCCAAACCTCCATTTCTCTTAGTAAAAAATTACTCTTCTGTGATTATTCTCCTACTTTTATTGATTTTATCCACATTTGCAGGAAAGTAGGTGATATGTTGGAAGAATAGTAACAAAACCTCGTGAGGATATAGAGGATATTATCAATCCTTGAGTGAGCAAGGATATAGACATGAACAGCACTATCAACCAACAGGATCTAAATCACATTTATAGGACACTTCATCTAACAACAGCAGCAACACAGAATATTTAATAATGTAGATCATATCTTAAGTTCAATAATTTTTTTTGAGACAGGGTCTCAACCAGTCACCCAGGAAGGTGTGCAGTGGCATGATCATGGCTCAGGGCAGCCTCAACCTCCCAAGCTCAAGTGATCCACTTCAGCCTCCTGAGGAGCTAGGACTACAGCTGCATGCCACCATGCTTGAGTAATTTTTTTTTGCATTTTTGTAGAGACAGAGTTTTGCCATGTTGCCCAGTCTGGTCTTTAAATCCTGTTCTCAAGAGATCTGCCCATCTCAGCTTCCCAAAGTGCTGGAATTACAGACGTGAGCCACCACACCCAGTCAAAAAATTTAAAAACAATTGAAGTCATCCATAGCATGCTCTCAGATAAATATCCATTGTATGCTCTTAAGTCACATTAGAAATCAGTACAAAAAGGCAAATTTTTCAACATTTGAAAACTAATACACATCTAAATAATGTATGAGTGAATGAGATATTACATAGAAATGGCTAAAATTAAAAAGTAAATCACACCAAATTCTGGTGAGGATGTGGAAAAACTGGATCTCATATATTATTGGTGGGAATGTACAATGGTATAGCCACTCTAGGAAACAGTCAGTTGGTTCTTAAAAAACTAAACGTACAACTACCAAATGAAATAACGATTGCACTCCTTGGCATTTATCCCAGAGAAATAAAAAACTTATGTTTACACAAAAACATGTGCGCAAATACACAGTTACTTTATTTGTGATAATCCCAAAAGAGAAACAGTCTAGTTTCCAAATGTCTAAATGTTCTTCAATAGTTGAATGGTAAAATACATTGTGGTTCATCCATACCATGAGATACTATTAAGTAATAAAAAAGGAGCAAACTATTGACACATGAAACAATGGGTAAATATCCAGAGAATTATACCAAGGGGGAAAAAGTCAATCCCAAAATCTTGCATGTAGTATGATTTCACTTATGTAACATTAAAAAATGACAACATTGTAGAAATAGAAGACACGTTAGTGGTTGCTAGGGACTATGAAGGACTGAGGATGAAAGGGAAATTGTGTGTGTGTGTGTGTGTCTATAAAAAGACAACACACGAGATCTTTGTGGTGATTGAAATGTTCTGTGTCTTGAATATCTATGTCAATATGTGGGTTATGATGGTGTACAACATAAGAAATCAAACAGTGAGATAGAAGAAAAGAAGAACCATGTTGCTCAGGATGGAACCTGAGACTTAAAAAATAAATTCAGAAATCAGAAAGAGTTGTCTTCATATCAAATAATTGGAGATGTCACATAGAGACTGGAGATGTAATCCATAGACTACAGGAAAATAAATGAATAGAGGATCAAAGGAATGAAAGTATGTAGGAAGAAATATTCAGAGATGGAATATGGAGGGAAAAAAATGAAAAATATATAATTAATGTAAGGACTTGCCAAGCATGATAATGGAAAAACAATTGAGAGATACAAAATAAGATGATTATATTATAGTTGAAAGGATAACACAGTATGCTTATCCAAAAACACAATGCTAAGAAAGAAGTGTTGATAAAAGTATCGATAAAAGTGATAGTTTATTATTTAGGAAGAAAAAAGGTATAAGAAACTTACATATATAAATTCTTGAGAACTTAATCAGGTAAAATAGATATTGAGGAGAGAGTGTTTAAATAAAGAAAAAGAAGTGGCATATTTCTGGATAAAATTTCAATAAAACTATTTGGAGTATCCTTATTGTTTTAATCTTAATATGTGGAGAGCTGAGAATTTAGAATGAATATAAGATATATTATGGATTTTACGTAAAGTCACTGGTACCTACCTATTCAAGTCTCAACTGTCCAGGTTAAGTAGAGCCTCAAATTAGAAAAGTTAGAAAAAAAAATATGCAGCTGAAATAACCAGCAGTGGCATTCCATATGAGGTCTGGTCTTTGCTACTGACAGTGTGATCCACAGACCAGAATTCCAGGTACCTTCTCAGAAATGAAGAATCTCAGGCATCACCTGAAGCCTGATGATTCGTGTGCACATAGTGAGAAACCATGGTCTGATTATTTCTGCTCTGGAGGAAGATATGTATTGTAGATGTTCTAGAGAAAAAAAACGATGTCAAGAATAGGAAAAATGTGATTATGTGTAAAACATTAAGAGCTGGCATGTTCTACGGTGCTTCATTCTGTTGCTCCTATTTAAGTTAATATATAAACTAATATATCATGTTATTACTTATCCATAGTTTCCATTATTCTATTCATTATTACTTTAGATGTTGGGTTCTCCTAGGAGGCCAACTAGAGCAGGCTGTCAGCACCCACTTTCATTAAAAATAATGAATAAGTTTTGAATAATAATGAATGAATACAATTTTGAATAAAAAATAAATTTTGAATCTTTTAAGCATGAAGAAAAAGGAAAGATGATATTAATATTCTAGTAAAAAGGTATTTTATTTAAAAGAGGTACAATGAGATTGTATTCAGCCTTCTCCATAATAACAATTGGCCAGGGACATTATATGAGATAGCATAGGTCCTGCGTGATCAGGTGGATATAAAATATATTCCTCCCTGCCCCAACGTTTTCTAAAAGTTCTGTCTTATTCTGACGTTCAGGGTCAATTACTCCTGTCTAAATTATGACTCCTTTACTTGACTTCTTATCTTGACATCAGATCAGAGTGATCAGGCAAGATCAGGCAGGCATAGGTTAAAATTTAAATGTAATGTAACACAGAAACTCTGGTGGAAGTGTTTCTTGGTTTTGTTTCAGTTTTCTTCTGGCAGCAAGGGGCAGAAAGCACAAACTCTTCAAGTGAGTCACAGTGAATGACTATAAGCAGGGCACTTCTCATGTCTACTTCCAAACTTTGGTTCACAGAACAATGTGTTTTACCCATTGGAAGCACCATATATGTAGAATAATGATTGTTGACTTAAAGTATAGATTGCATTCTGTTAGATAGTTAACTATATTTATAGGAAATATATCTAATTGTAGTCTCAGCTGTATCTTCAAAAGGCAGTTCTGTCACTCTATCAAGCCAGTAGCTTCTGGCGATACAAATGTGATAGCACCAGTGTATCCTATTAACTCTTGCACTTCCTTTACTTTGAAATGTGTGCCTTAGATTTGATCTATGTAGTTTACCAGGTCTACTGTATGAGGTACTCCTTATATCCCTGGGTATAGATGCAAGAATGTTGAACTCATACTCAATATTTGTTGATTCTGGTAAGGAAGAATCACTGCTTCTGCTACTAGAGAATGGGTGTAATGTAATCAATAGCCACCCTCAAGGGATGGTATCACATTATGGTAGCTCTATACCTGACAAGTTTAACTTTTATCGATACAACAACTAGACCAGTCTTGTTGAATAGGAGCCCATGCTCTTGGATTCATGAGTAGGTTGTTATTGCTCTCATGGGTATCAATCTTAATGGGCCCATTGATGTGAGATGATGTATAGGAACCGGAACAACATTGGTAAATGACATAGAAGTCTGGACCTTTTCACTTTACAGGTCTGAGGACACCAAGCTCTTGAATGACAGCTCTGGTTGCATGTTTACTCTCAAGTTGGTCAAAATGAGAAGGCATATCTGACCAATCAGAATAGTAGGAACTGGTTTTTGAATATTATATAGTTCTCTGCCAAAAGAAATGGCATGCTTCCAAACCATAAGATTGCCTGTAAGTTGTATTTCACATCTTTTCCTTCCTCTAATATCTCTCATACTATTAAGATCCTCTATATTACATGGTCTTAGATGGCTGTGAACTATGAACAGTTATTATTTCCTGCATCTAGGAAATGTTTACTTTAACCCTGAGTGAGCATCTTGACAGTACAGAACAATGCGCATTACCACATGTGTGTTTGTTGTTAGTGAAAGAGCACATTAGTGCCGCTTTTTTAAAAAATGCGAGCAATTCGACAAGAATTATAAACATTTAATATATGTATGCTATTTGTCCAAAGAATTCTGATAACTTCTAAATAGAAAAAAGAACTAGTGCTTCAATTTATAAGAAAGAAAATGTAAATATTCATTGAAAAGGAACTCAATAAATACATATATTTTTAAAATTAAATAACATAAACCATCAAGAAGGGAGATATGATAGATATGATGTCATATATTTATGTTAATTAATAAACCAAAATCATCATGACATAATATAAAGATTAAAATATGTTACTAAACACCTTTGGAGTATTATTTCATTATATATATTTCTTCTATATAAATCTATTATATTTTTATAGCCATAAAAGAATATACTTCTCACTATTAGATCATAGATCTTCTAAGAATATCATTTTCCTATTTTTTAATCAAACAAGTTACAATGTGGGCAAAAGACAGGAAAAGACATTTCACCAAACATAATATATGAATGGGTAGCTCTTCTAAGCTAATTAAAAGCTCTTCTAAGAACTTCATTTTCCTGTTTTTTTTTTTTAACCAAACAAGTTACAATACAGGCAAAAGACAGAAAGAGACCTTTCACCAAACATAATATATGAATGGCAAGTAAGCGCATTAGAAAATATTCAACACAACTAGCCATTAGGGAAATGCAAATTAAGATCACAATTGTGCATATCATATGCATATTATATCAGCTAAAATGAAAAATACCAAATTATGGTGAGGATATAGAGAAAGTGGATCTTTCATGCATTGCTTATGGAAATCTAAAATGATGTAGCCATTTTGAAATTGCTTAGCAGTTTCTTAATAAACTAAATGTGCACTTAATATTTGAACACAGCAATTACACTTCTGGGAAACTATCCCAGAGAAATAAAAACTTATGTCTACACAAAATATTTTATACATTTTTTAATAGAAGTTTGTTTTTTTGGTAATAGCTCTAAACTTGAAACAACCAAAATAGCCTATAATAGGTGAATAGTTAAACTGTGGTCCATGCATACCATGAAATACCACTCAGTAATAAAATGGAACACATTGTGACATACGGTTTGTCTAGAATGGATCTCGAGGACATAATAGAGATTGAATAAAATGTTTTAGAAACTAAACTATAATAAAAAAGTAAATGGAAATGAGTTCTGAGTTTTTCCTTCCTTAAGTGATTTCCAGAAACCAGTAGATAGAAGTGATTAACTGAAAAATAGAATGAGGCTACAAATGAAAAAAGGTTTTAAATATTCCACTCTTGATTGAAGGAAATAAAAAATGTATTCAGATATAGTACTGGCTGTTTGCAAATTTCTAATTTATGTGAAAGACATGTGAAGTCTATATTGGTTAAATACACTCAGTAAATCATAAAACATTTGAGTTACAGAAAAATGACTCATTTAAAAGCTAAAGGATGCTTTTCCAAGTAATCCTCTTAAATCATTTTGACAAGTTTTATAGTGATATAAGTTTAATTATTTTTTTCTATCCCTTCATGGATATTTTAAGTCAGGAGGCCAAAGGACTGAGAAACTTAGGCTAATTTGTTATTTCAAAAACAAACCAAAAACCACAAAAAATGCTCTGTTATCTATTAAATAATTTATTTTTCTTTGCATTAACTGTTTGCTTGTATTTTCAGAATATTTTTCTTCCAGAATCTACTTGTTCTGATGTCTGTTTGAGGCCTTGAACCTTTTGTGCAAATGATGGCTATTGGCCAAGTAGTATTGTTCCTTGGGGAAAACTCAGAAATGACAATGATAGGAGCAGGTGTGTTGATGCCCTGTTGCTTATCACATTTTGAGGTAGTTTCAAGAAATTTGTTTGGGTTTTGAGGGAAAGTTTCCAATATTAGAGTTCAGATTCCTTTAAGCTGCATCAACATGAAAGTCTCAAAATATTATTTAAAATTGTAAACAGAATTTCCAGTATTTTTCCCTTGAATGGATCAACTTACATAGCTTGTTTGGCCAACATTTATTCATTTTACGGCATGATTTGTCATTTGCTGCCACATCTTCTTCCTTTTCTCTTTATTTAGATAACCAAAAAAATTATGACATGAACACACCATTGCAACTTTAAAATTAAAAAAATAAAAATTGTCATATATATGAGATATAGCTTCACATTTTATTTTAAGTGGTATCTGATAGAAAAAGAAGAAAAATATAAATTGTCTGGACATCCAGACTGATGAGTTTTAGATTCAGATTCAAATAATATTAATGAGCAGTAACAATGAGACTGCCACTTTATTGAGCACTCTACAAACTCTATTTTATACTACCCCTCACAGTATCTATATGAGGTAAATATTACTAGTACCCTCATTTTACAAAAAAAGAATCTGAGACTAAAAGAGGAGAAATACTTCATTAACACTTTACACATATAAATAAAAATAGCCTTCTTTAGTTGTAATTTTAAAAATATATTTGATTGTATGTTTGTGTAAACCCCTAATTATACACAGTATAATTATACTAATGCAATGAGACTGATCTGTGACTGTAGTTTATGAGTATCAGACTAATTGTATTTAAACAACCAGCTGGAGAAAATTGGAAAGAGAAACATATCTCCTTGGTTTTTGATGTATCAAATTAGTAAGGCATTTGATAGAGAAATATCTGTACCTATATCTACATCTCTGTACATACCTATCTGTGAATTGATGTGAATTTCTTCAGGGTCTGTAATTACAGTCATATGTCTGTTTTCAATTAAACTTGTAAACAACTATTTTCTTTAAGATTGCATTATTAAAGAAGCATCAACAGGTGTCACTTTTCTGCCCACAGTCTCTACCTGGCCATTGCTTTACTCTATCATATTCAAAGCCTCCCTTCAGTCCCTCTTGCTTTTCATTTTATCTCTCACTCTCACCAAAGCTCTTTTATTCATTTTTTTGGTATGAAACTGAATTTCATAATATACTCTTCTTGGTTAAGAAAGATAACCAATGAAAGTGGTTTAAAAGAGCCTACAATGAGGTGAGTAGACTTCTTCTACATAAAGTGCTATTGTTAAAATTTTATAAGATGTAGAAATACAACAGAAAAAATAAATAAAATTATTTTGGCAAACATTAATGAAAAAATGACAAAATGAAAAGTCTGCAAGTTTATACAGAATAAAATGTACAAAATGGCAATTTTAGTGTACACAACTATTTCATTTATTTCAAATTTGAATAAGTGCCTAGTGTTTAGAAGAAATAGAGATATGTAAAAGAAGAAGCAACTATTAAAACGTATGAGAACATAAAGTAAAATAACTTCTCTGCATTTTAAAAGTATATATATAAGGAATTGCTACCTTAAAAATGCTTCTTGTCCCCTTGAAAAATAGGTGAAATACATTTGATCCTAAATGTACTCTTGAGGTACATAAAAGGAAGTGAAGGAATTAAGAGCAGAGCAGATCTTTTGGCAAACTACTGGGATTAGTAGATAAAAAATGGTGATCCCCATCCACTGAGAATGGGGGTGTCTGGCTCATCATCAATACTTTACCTTGGTTTCCCAAAAGAGCTACAACCAGGAAATAAGAGTGAATTAGAAATACACTGATCCTGAAATCCTTGTGTAAAAGCATCTTAAAACTTATTTAGGTTAAAGTGATTTGCCACCAGATACCATTTAAAGCACATGTAAATCCTATTTGCAAGAAGCTAACATCATATCAGCCTCCAAATTACTTTGACATTTTATAAGCAATATAAAAGTCAATCAAAAATAGTCAGATGCAAGTTAAATATATGCGGCATATTCATACAATGGGATGTGACTCAGCTATAAAAAACAATGTTGCATGCAACAACATGGTGATTCTCACAGGAAGAATATTGGGTTAAAAAAGATGCAAACGAATACAAATTAGGCATATCTCAGAGACATAGCAGATTTGATTCCAGACCACCACAATGAAGTGAATATCACAATAAACTGAGCCACAAAACTGTTTTGGTTTCCCAGTGTATATGTTATGTTTACACCATCTTGTAGTCTATTAAGAAAAAAATAGCAGTAGATCTAACAGACAATGTACATACTTTAATTAAAAATACTTTATTGCTAAAAATTCTAATAATCACCTAAACGTTCTGTGAGTCATAATTTTTTAGCTGGTAGAGGGTTTTCCTCAGTGTTGATGGCTGCTGACTGATCAAGGTGATGGTTGCCAAAGGTTGGAATGACTCTGGAAATTTTTTAAAATAATAAATAACAATGAAGTTTGCCACATTAATTGATTCTTTCTTTTAAAAAAGATTCCCTGTACCATGCAGTGCTGTTTGATAGCATTTTACCCATAGTAAAACTTCTTTCAAAATTGGAGTCAATCCTCTCAAACACTGCTACTGCTTTATCAACTAAGTTTAGGTAATTTTCTAAATTCTAAATATTTTGTTGTCATATCAACACTGTTCACAGCATCTTCACCAGGAGTAAATTCCATCTAAAGAAACCACCTTGTTTGCTCATGAATAAAAAGCAATTCCCCGTGTGTTTAAATTTGATCATAATATTGCAGCAATTCAGTAACATATTCAGGGTCCCCCTCTAGTTCTTTGGCCATTTCCACCACATCTGTAGTAACTTCCTTTACTGAAGTATTAAACCTCTCAAAGTAAACCACGAAGGTTGGAATCAGCTCCTTCAAATTCTTGTTAATGTTGATATTTTGACATCCTCCCATAAATCAAAAATGTTCTCAATGGTATATAGAAAGAACTGTTTCTAGAAGATTTTCAGTTTATTTTGCCCAGATCCATTGGAGGAATCATTGTCTACATAAGCTATATATGTTTAGAAAATTTATTTCTAAATAATGTGACTTGAAAATCAGAATTACTCCTTGATGCATAGGCTACAGAATACATGTTATGCTAACAGGCATAAAACATTAACCTTGTACATCTCTATCAGAGCTTTTGGGTGACTAGGTGCATAATCAATAAATTGTAATACTTGGAAAGGAGTCTTTTATCTAAACAGTAGGTCTCAACAGTGGACTTAAAATATCAGTAAAACATACTCTAAAGAGATGTGCTGTTATCCAAACTTTGTTTTCCATGTGTAGAGCACAAGCAGAGGAGATTTAGCATAATTATTAAGGGCTCTAATATTTTCCAAATGGTCAATGAGCATGAACTCAACTCAACTCAAGGCATCAGCTGAATTCTAATAAGACAGTCAACCTGTCCTTTGAAGCTTTGAAGCCAGGCATTGATTTCTCCTGTCCAGCTGTGAAAATCCTAGGTGTATTTTGTTCCAATAGAAGGCAATTTTATCTGCCTTGAAAATCTGCTGTTTAGTGTATCCACTTTTGTCATTTATCTTAGCCAGATCTTCTGAATACCTTGCTGCACTGTCTACATCACCACTTGTTGCTTCCTGTTGCACTTTTATGTTAGGAAGATAGTTTTTTCTCTTAAACCTCAAGAACCAACCTCTGCTAGCTTCAAACCTATTTTCTGCAGATTCCTCATTTCTCTCAGCTTTCATAGACTTGAAGAGAGCTATGGCTTTCCTCCGGATTAGGCTTTGACATAGGAGAATGTTGTGGCTGGCATTATCTTCTATCCAGACCACTAAAATAGCAATGAGGCTGTTTCATTTTCTTATTGTTTGTTGGTTCACTGAAGTTGCGCTTTTAATTTTCTTCAAGAACTTTTCCTTTGCATTCACAACTTGGCTGTTTCATACAAAATATCTAGCTTTAAGCCTATCATGGCTTTTGTCATGCCTTCCTCACTAAGCTTAGTAATTTCTACCTTTTGATTTAAAGTGAGAGACATGTGACTCTTCTTCTCACTTGGACAGTTAGAGGCCATTGTAAGGTTATTAATTGGCCTAATTTTAATATTATCGCATCTTAGGGAATAGGGAGACCCGAGGAGAGTAAGAGAGGTATGGAGGATAGAGTCAGCTGGTGGAACAGTCAGAACATACACATGTATCAATTACATTTGCTGTTTTATATGGGCCCAGTTGTGGAGCCCTAAAACAGTTACAATAGTTATATCCAAGATCAGGCACACTCAGGTGAAGTAATGCTAAATCGTTACTTTAAGATTTAATGTTAAATCAAAGTTAACAGGGCATTCTTTTAACCTATTATTTTGAAAACAGTCACATATTTTGATAATGTACAGAGTATACAAGAACATGGATTGACAGGCTATTGAGGCATTATTGGTGAAAATATGAATTTGAGTAACTTGTTTAGAAAGCTGTTTAGCAATAGCTACCAAATTTGAAAAGCCTATTTATCAGCATCTCTACCTCTAGGAATATTTTCTACATATATAATCACACATTTCTATAGAGTTCTAAGTACACTAATATGTTTATAACCTTGTTTTAAAAATAAATTTCTGAAATAAACTTAAGTTCAAAAATAACAAGTTAAATAAACTTTGGTTAAGTATCCTAAATCCCTTTACAACTGTTAAAATTAATGACTTTAGATACATATCTACAGATAACAAATGCTACCAAGCACATATATATGCTTACTAAGCATGTATATAAATATATTTACAGTCACTTAAGCACAGGTATACAGAGAGGAAGATTAAAAAAAAGACAGGGAGAGAGGTTCATTTTTGTTTGTAAAGATACAAAATTTCCAGAAGGGTATAAAAGAAGCCAATGAAAATGATTGTCTCTTGGGTAGATCACTGTGGTTCTGTGGCAAGGAAGAAGACTCATTTTCATTTTTATTATCTAGACTCTTAATAAATGCAATGTTTTACTTGTTTCATCTACTACTTTTAAGTTTAAAAATTCATTTCAAAAACATTCTAGCTCGCTAAAACCTACACAGTTTTTGGATGGCGTAATAAAATTTTTTCATGAAAACACGTATATTTTCAATTCCTTATATATTTTGGATATTAACCCTTATTAGATGTATAGTTTGCAAATATTTTTCTCCTTTTCTGTAAGTTATCTCTTCATTCCATTGATTGTTTCATTTTTTGCGAGGAAGATTTTTATTTTTATGTAATCCCATTTGTTCATTTTTTGCTTTGGTTGCCTATGCTTTTAAAGTTATATCCAAAAGTCACTGCCCAGACCAATGTCATGGAGCTTCCCTCGTATGTTTTCTTCTAGTAGTTTCAGTTTCAGGTCTTACATTTAAGTCTTCGATCCATTTTGAGTTGATTTTTTTAAGATTATACTTTAATTTCTGGAGTACATGTACAGCACGTGCAGGTTTGTTACATAGGTATACACGTGCCATGGTGGTTTGCTGCACCCATCAACCCATCATCTATATTAGGTATTTCTCCTAACGCTATCCATCCCCTAGTCCCCCGCCCTCAGACAGGCCCCTGTGTGTGATGTCCCCCTCCCTGTGTCCATGTGTTCTCATTGTTCAACTCCCACTTATGAGTGAGAACATGTGGTATTTGGTTTTCTGTCCCTGTGTTAGTTTGCTGAGAATGATGGTTTCCAGCTTCATCCATGTCCCTGTAAAGGGCATGAACTCATCCTTTTTTATGGCTGCATAGTATTTTAAGTCTTATATATCAAGAAAGCAAGTGACCCAATTAAAATATGGGCAATGGACCTGAATAAACATTTCTCAAAAGAAGGGGGGAAAAAAAGAGACAAGTATACACAAAATTGCTCAACATCACAGGCAAATGCAAATTTAAACAATGGGATATCACCTCACACTTAGAATGGCTAATATAAAAAAGACAGCATATACTGTGTTGGATAGGATATAGAGGAAAGGGAAACTTCACATACAGTTGGTGGAAATGTAAATTAGTACAGCCATTATAAAAACAATATGGAGGTTTCTCTAAAAGTTAAATAGAACTACCATATGATCCCCCTACTGAATATTTATCCAAAGAAAATGAAACCAGTATATGGAAGAAATGTCTGCATGCCCGTGTTTATCACAGCCTTATTCACAATCGCCAAGATATGGGATCAACCTAAGTGTCCAACAACAGATGAATGGATAAAGAAAATATGATGTGTATACACAATAAAATACTATGCAGACATAAAAATAAAGTAAACTCTGTCATTTGCAACAACATGAATGAACTTGAAGGACATATGCTAAGTGAAATAAGCTCAGTACAGAAAGACAAATACTGCATATCAGTCATGTGTGAAATTTACAAAAAAAAAATAGATCTCATATAAGTAGAGGATAGAATGGAATTAGCAGGGACTAGGGTGGTGATGGTGGGCAGGGGCTGTTGGGGAGATGTTTGTCAAAGGCTACAAAATTTCAGCTAGATAGGATCAATAACTTCAAGAAATCTATTGCAAAACATGGTGACTATAGTTAGCGTTATAGTGTTGTTGAAAAATAGTGAGTGTGGATAGAAAATTTTTTCACCACAAAAATAATAACCATATGAGGTAGGCTTATGCTAATTAGCTAGATTTGGTCATTCCTAATGTATATATACTTCAAACATTATGTTATGCATGGTAAATATATACAATTTTATTTGTTAATTTAAAATAAATAAAATTGAACACAGGAAACTGCATATATTTGTAATTGATGATTTTCTCATGAGTCCTTGCTTCATTTTCATGAAAATGTAAATGAAAAATAATTACAGAATATATACCGTGAATAATTTTAACTATATTTGCAGTAAAGAAATAAATATATCACAATGTTAATGGTGGTTAAATTTTTATTTTAGAAAATTTATACTTTTAATTTTTACCAGATTATATGTGGTAAAACTGTGTGATTTTTATATATATTTATTTTTGAAACTATCCCTTAATTTCTACAAAGATAAAGGAAATAAAACTGCTCATATTTTCAGAAGTGAATGTTTTCCAGATTATATAAAATAAAACTGTGTAATGTTTATATATTTTTAAACGTATCCTTTAATTCCTAAAAGATTAAGCAATCAAACTATTTATCTGACATATTTTCAGAACCTTTATTCTGTCATATGCAAGTTAAGGCCTGTGCAAAGAACATTTTGCATTAACTATATAAGTAAGTTGATAATTAGGTAAATCAAACAAGTAAAATATTGCTTCAATTTTAAACTATTATTTGCATTTTTGTTTATTAGATCGTATATATTCAAGATGATAATCTAACATTTAGCTGGAGTTTATTGTCTTTAAATTTTAAAGATGCTTTATTTGGTAGAATAAATCAACCCCGTAAATCCTATTTTTTGGCATAATTTTGTCGTTGGTACTAACTTAGTAATCTTCACAGTGATATGGCTCAGCAAGATTTAACAAATATAAGAACTATGATAAAGTTTAAACAATACTGTTTTTCTAAACATTTAAGGTTTTACTATGGGCTCTCAAAAATTTCTGGGAAGGAGGCAGTGATTTTGGTTATAGCTTTGGTATTATCACTAGCACAGTAAAATATAGATAGATAGATAGATAGATAGATAGATATAGATATATAGCTATATATAGAGACCTATATATAGCTATATTGTTTTTCACTCTCTCTCTCTCCATATATGTGTGTGTGTGTGTGTGTGTGTGTGTGTGTGTGTGTATGTATATATATATATATATATAACAAAAGCCTTAGGGAAAGGCTGCCCCTTGGGTTCAGAGCTGTCATTCTTCTATTCAAACTTCAGAAATGTCTTAGCTTTCTTTGTTCCACAAGAGGCTGACTGGAACCACTGCACACTGTGTCAAACTGCAGGCAAATCCTTTATCAGCACATCCTTTTGAAACTGTCATTGAACTGCATGGACCTAAGGAGTGATAAGCATTAATAATACCCTGTCCCTTTTATCCCTTCTGCCTTTCAGTTTTATTGCTGGATTCTTTATCTAAACTTAGGTTTTACAGCCTAGACAAATGCAATTCTCCTTGCCTTCAAAAGTGATGCTTAACCTAGCTTGTATTGATGTGTAGGATTTTTTAACTGCTTATTTTCTAAAATAATAAATGCTTTCTTGTAAGTAACCTTGAGTTTCACTTGGAAAGTTTCAGTGTTGTGCATTACAATATCTGAAATGAAGCACATCATAAAAACAAGGCTTCTAGAACTCCAGAGATTGATAAATGGCTAAGTCGTGCATTCAAAGTCATTGTTCTATTTGCCATTTTTTCCTAAAGAATCATGTACACATACAGGCAGATGCACAGATACACATATTTATGGGCTTAATAATGTCAAGTGAAAAATAAATTGTGAATTGTCTATGGATAATGCTTAAAAGTTAAAACATGTGAAAAATACTTCTTTTGAGGCTTTTTTGGTCTGTTATATAAGAATTTCAAGATTGTTACATTTCATTCATAGGTATATTTTTATATTTCAGTTTGCAAACCATTTTATATAATTAAAAATAAGTGCATTATACTATTTTATTTTGCATATATATGAAACAGTAAAGACTTGATTTGACAGATTTTATAACTTTCAATTGTTGTTGAGGTAAAAATAATACTAAAGTAACCATATGAAAATATTTGCCAATCCCTAGCAGATATTTTTATATGTCACACATGGAAGATATATAATTATGACACTAGATAAATTATATTAACCATTATGTCACAATAGTGGGATGATAGATTAATCATAAACCAGAAGACCATCTTAAGGGATCTATCATTCTCAAATTCTTACTCAGAGTTTTTTTAATTGAAATCAGACTAAGTATTAGAATAAGATTTTAAACACTTCTATTTTTATTTTATATAATGTGTAATTTAATATAAGCAACATAACACTACCGGAGATAGAGACTTTGAAAAAAATAATTTTGTCTGCCCTGTATTTTTAAAGATTTGGGCTCCTTTAACGTATGCTTAGGAAGATGTCCTTTGAAATTGTTTTGGCTTAACAATGTGAGTGCCTGAATATGTGTGTGTGTGTGAGTGTGTGTGTGTTACTGAAGCAGAGGTGTATCTGTTAGGATACCTAAGAGATAAGGTACCCTAAGAAGTTGAAGAGTTATTTTGGAACTCTCTCTTCTCTACTTGTCTTGGGTTGGGCAAATTTGATAATTTAGGTGAAACAATATTCTAAAACAATATTCTCACCAACATCCTTAATTGCTTGGTATCTTCCTCCTTCAACCACACCTGCAAAGGAAAACTCGAATTGATTAATGCTAAAGTTAAACGTTTCCGCTCTAAAACTGTAAGAATACACTTTCTAACGGTATCAGTCAACTTTATAAATGTGAACCACTAGCAACATATGGTCTACAGCATCAAAATCTTCAGCACTGTTCCTCAATCCTTTTACAAATTTCTATTAGTTATAGTCATACTGGCTCCTTCCCTTTTGACTATAAAGTTTTACTCATCCCCTCAAGGCCCACATTCTTCCTTACCCTAAGCAAGTTTATCTTTTTCCTTCTTACAGAGAAAATCAAGACAACCACCATCTCTCAGCTTCATGCTTTCCCCACAAATGTGTATACAATCATATTGCTCTTAATTTCCTTTTTTTCTAGTCTGAGTGAGGGAGTATCCTTTATTTTGACTAAGGACAACCACCCTGATTAAGCTTTCAACCGAATTCCCTTGGCATCAGGCTTTCTCTTTTGCATGTTCATCAGCCCTTTTAGTTTATTCTATAATACAAGTCTTACTTTAGTTTTTGTTCTTGCTTTTGGTGTCATGCTATCTCTCTCTCTCTCTCTTTTTTTAATTATTATACTTTAAGTTCTAGGGTACATGTGCACAACGTGCAGGTTTGTTACATATGTATATATGTGCCATGTTGGTGTGCTACACCCATTAACTCATCATTTGTTTACATTAGGTATATCTCCTAATGCTATCCCTCCCCCATCCCCCGACCCCACGACAGGCCCCAGTGTGTGATGTTCCCCACCTTGTGTCCAAGTATTCTTATTGTTCAATTCTCACCTATGAGTGAGAACATGCGGTATTTGTTTTTTTGTTTCTTCTTCATTCAATTCAATTTTCTTAACAATATAATATGTATTTATTGTTTGTGTCCTTACTGCCCATTTTTGCAAAGCTCACTGAATTCAGACTTTTGGTACTAACACTTTTCAGGCTGCTCTTGATACGATCAGATCATCAATGACCTTCTGTTGTTTTCATTGAATTTTATGACTTCTCTGCAGACATTCAACACAATTAGTGAATCAAACCCAAATAGACACTTTCTATTTTCTAGTTTCTATTTTTAAATTTTTAATATATGTATAGGCATACATTTTATACAATAGAATTCACTCATTTTAGGTATATAGTTTGATGACTTTTAGTAATTGCGTATATTTAACCATCATTACAATTAAGGTACAGAATAGTTCCTTTACCCGCTAAAGATTCTGCCTTTGACATTCAGTGAATTTTCCTGATTATGGCCTCAGGCAACCACACATCTGACTTCTGCCTTTATAGATTTTGCTTTTCTAGAATTTCTTACAAATGGAATCAACACTATAAAATCATTTGTGTTAACTCCTTTTACTTAATGCAACATTAAGATTCACCATGCTGTGAATATATTTATATCTTATTCCTTTTCACTGCTAAGTAGAATTCCATGGTAAGGATACCAAAATTTGTGTATTCATTTGTCATGTTGTTTCTAGTGTACTAATTATTATAAATAATAGTGCTCTATAGATATCCTCCTGCTGGTCTTCGTGTGAACATATATTTTCATTTCCCCTGGGTAAACATTTACAAATGAATTTACTGGGTTATATGGTATATGCAAATTTAACTTTGTAAGATACTGCCAAAATGTTTTTCAATATGCATATAACATTTTGCATTCCTACTAGCAGTCTTTGAAGGTTCCATTTTCTCTGCATCAGGATTTCTCGACAATAGCACTACAACATCTTGGAATGGATAATTCTTTGTTGTGGGGGACTTTCTTGTTCATTTTATATGCTTAATAGTATCCTTGGCCTCTTCTCCCCCTAGATGCCAGGAGCACATTTCTCCCCTCCATTTGTGATTATCAAAATATCTCCAGACATTATCAAATATTCACCAAGTGCAAAAATCAACACCAGTTGAGAACCACTGCTCTGCGTTCTCACCAAGACTTTGTTAGTGATTAGTGTTTTAACTTTACCATTTAAGCATGTCTATTGTGGTATCTCATTACTGTGTCAATCTACACTACTCTGATGTCTAGTGTGGATGTAAACAAAGGCCACCCAAATGAGAATAAGCAAAGGCTATTTATTGTACATTTTTTGTTTACATACAGTATCGCTTGTCCTAGAATGTTCACTTCACTCATTACTTAGGTAAGTGCCTTTTTCCCCCACCCCATTTAGTGAGGTTATGTCATACATTTTGATACCATTATATTATTGTCTTATAGTTTGCATTACATCCCTGGATCCCCTAGTTTCTACTTTTACTTAGTGTTATATAAATAAGGTAATTTGATATGTAGCTGTATCAGATTGTCTTCTTTACTGAACAATATGCAATTAAGATACAATCATATTGATAACTCATCCCTGTTATCATTTACTATTGTTAAATTATAACTATATATAACAGTTTCTCTATCCATTCACCTATTGAAGGACATCTTGGTTGCCTCCGGTTTTTAGCAGGTATAAACAACCCTGCTATAAATTTTCACATAAAGGATTTTGTGTGAATGTAGGTTTTCTCAAACAGTTAAATACCTGGAAAGTTTATTGCCAGATCATATGTTTGCTATTTAAGAAACTGACAAACTATCTTCCAAAATGGGCATACCATTTACATTCCCTCCAGCAATGAATAAAGCTCCTATTGCTACATATCTTTTACCAACTATTACCATTGTTAGTTTTTTATTTATTTTAGCTATTTAACAAGTATGTACTTGTATCTTATTCTTTTAATTTGCATTTCCCTAATGAAAATTGATGTTTAAATATATCTTAATATACTTATACACTATCTGCGTATCTGCTTTGGTAAAGTATGAACATTCTAAGTACAAATTCCTTAATAGTTATATATATTTTACAAATATATTCCACTAATGTGTAACTTGTTTTATTCTTTAAGAGTATCATTTGCAAAACACAGGCTTTTAAATTTACAAATGTCCAACTGGCTTTATTTTCTTCCCCTCATGTATTGTGCTTTTGGTGCTATATATGAAAGCTAATCATCTAACCCAAGGTCATTCAGATTTACTTTTACGTTTTCTTCTATATATTTTTGTATTTAGGTCTATGATTCATTTTGAGTTATTCTTTGTAAAATGTGTGAGTCCTGTTCCTAGATTATTTTTATTTTTACATTTGGAAATTCTATTTTTCAAGCAAAATTTGTTTTTTTAAAAAAAGACTATTCTTTCTCCACTGAATTGCTTTTATGTCTTTGTCAAAAATCAGTTGTCCTCCCTCCTGTCTCTCAAAGCACAACATGAAGTTATTATCTGAAGTTCCCTTTATTATCTACAAACCAGACCAACCAAAGAGGAACACAATTGCCTTTGGTTTCTTCCCAGATATTTTATTAACCAGAGAAGAGTAAAACTCATATTACAGAGGAAGACACTGAAAATTAAACACCACACAAAATTAAACATTATGTAAGACTATTTCTGGCCTTCCTATTCTGTACCTACCATTGACCTACATTTCCATTCTTTCATTAATAACAGATTGCTTTGATTACTACAGCTTTGCAGTAAGTTTTGACAATGTATAAAGTAAATCTTCCAACTCTGTTCTTTACTATTGTCTTGCCATTCTTTACAAACTTTAGAGTCGGTTAATATCTAGTATTAACTAGATATTAATGCTTACTTGGATTTTGACAGGGTCTGCATTATGTCCATAGACCAAGCTAGGAATAATTGACATTTCAACAATATTGAGTCTTCTAATCAATGAATATAGAATACATTTCCATTTATTTAGAACATTTTTTATTTTTTTCATCAGTGTTTTAAAGTGTAAATTCTGTACATATTTTGTCATTTTTGTACTTAAGCATATCAAGTTTTTGGTAGCATTCCTTGCATTTGTTATTTACATCTCTTCCTCCCCATCCCCCTTTTATGCCTTTTCTTGTATTTAAGCATTTTATATGATTCCTCTTGACCTCCTCTTTGGGCATGTCATTTATATTTCTAGTTTCAAAAATATTTTATTGGTTGCCCCAGGACTTATAATTCTTACATAAACTATGTCCATCTTCATATAACACTATATGAATTCATATGTAGAGGAGGTATTACAGAAAATTGTCAATTCATCTCTTTTCCCTTGTGATATTACTGTAATTTATTTTATGTAACAATCTGTTCTAAGCACCCAATTTATTGTTACTATTCTTGTTTTAAACAGTAACTTCTTAGATCAGTTAGGAATAAGAAAAAGAAAACGTTTTACCTTTCCCTAATTTAATTCATCTCCAACACTCTTCCTTTCTTTATGAGATTCAAGTTTGTGACCTATATCATTACCTGAAGAATTTTTAACATTTCTTGCAGTGCTGGTCTGCCTGCAATGTAATCCCTGGTTTTCTTTGTCTTAAAAAGTTATTTTTCTTCACTTTTGAAAGATACATTTGTTGAACATAGAATTCTACATTGACAGCTTTTTTTTTTTTTAAACACTTGAAAGATTTAATTCCCCTCTCTTCTCGCTTGCATGGCATCAGATAAGAAATTCACTCTGATTTTCATCCTTGTTTTTCTGCAGGGAATGTATTCCCTAGTCACCACTGGCATCCTTCAAGATTTCATCTTATATTTGTATTTGTTTTCTACTAGTATAAATACAATATTCACAAGTGTTTTTTGGTATTTGTCTTACTTGATGATTTTTGAAATTCCTGGATCTGTGTCTTATGTCTCTCATGAATTTTTTTTAACAACTAAATTCAATTGTTTTATTTTTTCTAAAGTTTTATAGATTTCTAAAACTTTAATTCTATCTTATAAATAAGTAAAACAACACAAAAATAACAAAACAAAATACATTTAGAATGATCAATATTCCATCTTTATCCTCTTTACCTTATTCCCTCCTTCCCTGATGGGTAAAACTATTGGTGGGGCTCAGAAAATGAAGCCTTAAAGTACAGTGTTTTGACATGCTGAACAAAGGAAGCAGCCTTAATGCCTCTCTAACCTTCGTTCCTCCCTCCTGTCTCTCAACCCTTTGTTACTCCCAAAGCACAACATGAAGCTATTATCTGACGTTCCCTTTATTATCTAGAAACCAGACCCACCAAAGAGGAACACAATTGCCTTTGGTCTCTTCCCAGAAATTTTATTAACCAGAGAAGAGTAAAACTCATATTACAGAGGAGGACACTGAAAATTAAACACCACACCTAGAACCCAGATCAACTTTGTCCCAAACCACTGTGTGTTCTACAGTTCCATTCAATTTCCAAACAGAGTAATTCACAAGATAATATCTGCTCCTGGATCCATTCATTCCTTCCACCAAAATTATTTAATCCTATACCTCAATTTCCTTTTCCTTCATAAGAAATGGTTTATATAGCTAGGCACAGTGGCTCATGCCTGTAATCCCAGCATTTTTGGAAGCTGAGGTGGGCAGATCACTTGAGGCCAGGAGTTTGAGACCAGGCTGGCCAACATAGCGAAAAACTGTCTCTATTAAAAATTCAAAAAATTAGGTGGGTTATGGTGCTGCATGCCTGTAATCCCAGTTACTTGGGAGGCTGAAGCATGTAGATCACTTGTACCTGAGAGGCAGAGATTACAGTGAGCCCAGATCGCACACTACACTCTAGCCTGGGTGACACAGCGAGACCTTGTCCCCCTCACCAAAAATAAAAAAAAGATATATAAACACCTATAATTTATTGGGTTATTAATCATTCTCTAATAATTCCCTCATGTAATGCATATTAAATAAATCTGTATGCCTTTTCTCTTATTAATCCGTCTATTGACATTTTATTATCAGCAAATCTTAAGAGGGTAGAGGAAAAGCTTTCCTTTGATCCCTATAAGGTCTTCAGTATTTGATGTATCTTTCCATTTCTTTTTATTTAATAGACTATTTTTTAGAGAAGTTTTAGATTCACAACAAAATTGAGCGGAAGACACGGACCCTATTTACAGCCTGTCTGCACACATGCATAGTCTCCCACACAGTCATCATCTGCCACCAAACTGGTGAATTTACTACACTCAATGAACGTACATTGATGAACCTATCATTATTATCTGATGTCCACAGATTATATTGTGGTTCACTTTTAGCATTGTATATTCTATGGCTAGGACAAATGTATGATGACATATATCTGCCATCAGACTATCATAAGATAGCATTAAAAATTTTCTGTGCTCATCTAGTTAACTTTCTCCCTGCACTGCCGCCCCCCTCCCCAACAACCTCTGGTAGTCACTGATCTTTCCAGTGTCTCCACAGTTTTACTTTTTCCAGAATATCATATACTTAGAATCACATAGTATGTAGTGTTTTCAGACTGGCTTATTTTACTTAGTGACATGCATTTAAAGTTCCTCCATGTATTTTCAAGGCTTGCTAGATAATTTCCTGTTAGTGCTAAATAATATTCCATGATCTGGATGTACCAGTTTATTCACTCACCTACTGAAGGACATCTTGATTGTTTCCAAGTTTTTGCAATAATAGATACTGCTGCTATACATCCATGTGCAAGTTTTTTTATGAACATAAATTTGCAACTTCTTGGGTAAATACTAAGAAGTTCAATTGTTAGATCATGTGGTAAGAGTATATTTGGTTTTGTAAGAAACTGTCAGATCATCTTCCAAAGTTGCTGTCATTTTGCATTTCCACCAGCATGAATGAATGATGCTGTTGCTCCACATCCTTGCCACCCTTTCGTGTTCTTAGTGTTCTGGATTTGGGCCATTCTAGCAGTGATATCTCACTGTCATTTTAATTTTCATTTTCCTGATGATACACAATGAGGATCACCTTTTCGTGTGTTTATTTGCCATCTGTATGTCTTCTTTGGTGAAGTGAAAGTCTTTGACATACTTTGTAATCAGGTTGTTCGTTTTCTTTTCATTGAATTTTAAGATATCCTTGTATATTTGGCTAACCGTCCTTTATCAGGTATGTCTCTTTCAAATAGTTTCTCCCAGTTTGTTGCATACCTTTGAATTTTGTTGACAGAGTCTTTCTCAGAGCAGAAATTTTTAATTTTAAGGAAGTCCAACTTTTCGATTTTTTCTTTTATAGATCTAGCCTTTGATACTAAATCTAAAATGTCATTGCCAAACAACCAAGATCATCTAGATTTTCTCCTATGTTATCTTTGAAGGGTTTTACAGTTTTGCATTTATGCTTAGGGCTGTGATTCAGTTTGTGTTTGAAGGATGCAACGTCCGTGTGTAGATTCTTTTTTCTCTCTCTTTTTTTTTTTTTTTTGCTTGCCTATGGATGTTGAGTTGTTACAGCATCATTTGTTGAAAAAAATATATTTGTTTCATTGTACTGCCTTTGTTCTTTTTTCAAAGGTCAGTTGGTTACATGTATGTGAGTTTGTTGTTTCTGGGCTTTCTATTCTGTTCCATTGATTTATTTCTCTATTTTTTCATCGATACAGCATTGTCTTGATTTCTACAGCTTTGTAGTCAATCTTGAAGTCAAGCAATGTTAGCCATCCACAGTTGTTACTCTTTCAATATTTTGTCGGCTATTCTTGGCCTTTGGTTCTTTCATTTAAAATTTGTGATAAGTTTGTTTGATATCTATATCAAAATATTTGTAACAGTTGTTGATATATGTAAAATAATGATGAGATTTTGATTGGGATTGCATTGAATCTATATATCAGATGAGAAAAAACTAATATCTTAACAATATTGAATCCTTTTGTACTTGAACATATAATATCTCTATTCATTTAGTTCTCCTTTGATTTCTTTCATCACAGTGTTGTGGTTTTTCTCATGTAAATCTTAGTCACATTTTGGTATATTTGTGCCTAAGTATTTCATTTTGGGAGGTGCTAATGTATATTGTATTGTTTTAAACTTCTAGTTACATTTGTACCTTGCTGATGTATAGAAACGTGATTGACTTTTGTATATTAAATTTTCATTCTGCAACCTTACTATATTTGCTTACTATTTCTAAGTGTCTTTTTGTCATTTCTTTCAGGTTTTTTACATAGACAATAATCTCATCTGTGGAAAAAAAAACAATTTTAATTTCTTCTTTCTCTATTAGTATACCTATTATTTCATTTTCTTGTCTTATTGAATTAATTAAAACTTATAGTACAGGATTGAAAAGGAGTAGTGAAAGGAGATATCTTGGCCTTTTTCCTGATATCTTAGTGGGAAAACCCACCATTAAGTGTGATGTTAGCTGTAGGGTTTTTTTGTTTTGTTTTGTTTTGCTTGTGTGTGTGTGTGTATGTGTGTGCATATTCCTTAACAAGATGAGGAAGTTCCCCCTATTTCTAGCATACTAAGAGTTTTTGATGAGTGTTAGATTTTGCAAAATAAATTTTGCATATCTATTGATAGAATTCTGTGATTTTTCTTTCTTACCCTGTTGATGTGATAGATTACATTAGTTGAATTTTGGATGCTTAACCAGCTTTGCATACTTGGGATAAATCCTGTTTGGTCATGGTGTATAATTAATTGTATACATTATTGAATATAATTTGCTAATATTTTGTTGATGATTTTTACATCTGTGTTCATGAGAGATATTGGTGTGTAGTTTTCCTGCAGTGTCTCTGTCTTTTTTTTTTTTTTTTTTTTAGAGTAAGTTTGGGTCATAGTATGATTTAGAAAGTATTTTCTGTGCCTGTATCTTCTGAAAGAGATCACAGAGAATTGGTAAAACACCTTCCTTAAAATGTCAGATACAATTTACCATTGAACCCATCTGGGCCCTCTGCTTCCAGTTTTACAAAAGTTATGAATTATTTATGAATTTATTGAATTGCTATAAACCTATACTGATTGCTTATTTCTTCCCATGTAAATTTTGGCAGATTGTGTCTTTCAAATAATTGGTCTATATTATCTCTACTGTCAAATTGGTAAATCGGTAGATAAGAAGTTGCTCCTACTTCTTATCCTTTTAATGTTCATGTAATCTGTGGTTATGTCCCCTCTTTCATTCCTTATATCAGTAGTTCGTTTCATCTCTCTTTTTCTCTTATTTAGCCTTGCTAGATACTTACTGGTTTAGTTGATGTTTTCAACAATCAGCTTTTGGTTTTATGTTTTTCTCTGGTGACTTACTGTTTCCAATTCCTTTATTTGTATTTTATTTTTTATAATTTATTTTCTTTTGCTTTATTTGAAATTAATTTGTTCATTTTCTATTTTTCTAAGATGGAAGCTTAGATGTTTAATTTTGTAACTTTATTCTTTTTTAATGCATGCACTAAATGTTACAAATTTCCCTCTACACACTGCTTTTGAGGCAGACCACAAATTTTAATTAATAAATTAATCTATTTTTATTTTATTGATTATTATTATTTAATGACAGGGTCTTGCTCTGTCACCTGGGCTGGAAGGCAAGTGATACAATCATAGCTAACTGCAACGTAGAACTTCTAGGCTCAAGTTATCCTCTCACCTCAGTTTCCACAGTAGATAGGGATATAGGCATTCACCACCACACTCAGTTAATATTTTTGATTTTTTATTGTTTTGTAGAGATAAGGTCTTGCTATATTACCAAGACTGGTCTCAAATTCTTGGCCTCAAGTGATCCTCCCACTTCAGTTTCCCAAAGTGTTGGGATTATAGGCGTGAGCTACGGTTGCTGGCTACATGTTTTAATGACCTGTAGTTTGATTTTTATTTAATTCAAATTTTTAAAAAATTCTGATCAAATTTATTTTTTCAACCTGAGCATTATTTAGAAGTGTGTTGTTTAACATCTAGGTATTTTGGGATTTTTCAGCTATCTTTCTGTTATTGATTTCTAGGTCAAATCCCTTTTAATCTGAGAACAGAAATTGTTCGATTTCTATTCTCTTAAATTGTTCAGCTGTGTTTTATTAGCCAGAATGTGGTCTGTCTTGGTGAATATTTCCTGTGAACTTGAGAAGAATATGTATTCTGCTATTGCTTGATGAAGTAGTCCATAGATATAAATTCTATCTAGTCGATTGATAGTGTTATTTCAACTGTGACCTTACTGATTTTCTACCTATTAAATCTGTCCCTTTTGATAAAGGAGAGTTGAAGTCTCCAACTGTAATAGTGAATTCAATCATTTCTCCTTGCATTTCTATCACTTTTTGTCTGATGTTGATATGGTTTGATTCTTTATCGCCACCCAAATCTCATCTTGTAGCTCCCATAATTCCCATGTATTGTGGGAGGGACTTGGTGGGAGATGATTGAATCATGGGGGTGAGTATTTCCTGTGCTGTTCTCGTGATGGTGAATGGGTCTCACTAGATCTGAGGGTACTATAAGGGCGAGTTTTCCTGCTGCCTTCCAAGACATGACTTGCTCCTCCTCGCCTTCTGCCATGATAGTGAGGCTTCCCCAGCCACATGGAATTGTAAGTTCATATTATACCTCTCTCTTTTGTAAATTGCCCAGTCTCAGGTATGTCTTTATCAGCAACATGAAAACAGACCAATACAGATGTATCTTGACACTATATTGTTAGACACATACACATTGGCAATTATTTTGTCTTCTTGGATAACTGATCCTTTTAATCATGTAGTGCGCTTCTTTTACCATGCAACTTTCCCTGATCTCATGTATGTTTTATCTGAAATGTATGTAGTTACTACTATTTTACAAAATTAATATAAATACAGTTTATTTCTTTCCATCTATTTACTTTTGGTCTATATGTGTCTTTATTTTTAAGGTGGTTTCTTGTAGGCAACATATAGTTGGATATTGTGTTTTTTATCCACTCTGACAGTCTTTTTTAATCAAGTTATTTAGACTTTTGATATTTAATGTAATTATTGATAGTGTTAGATAAATATCTGTGTTGTTACTGCTGTCTATTTGTTTTTACTTGTTTTATTTATCTTCCACTTTTTTCTTCCTTTTTTGATTTTAATTGAACATTTCATATTATTCAGTTTTCTCTGCTTATTTAGCATATCAGTTATACTTCTTAGTTTACATTTTTAAGTGGTTGCTCTAGAGTTTTCAATATATATTTACAGTGAATCCAAGTCCACTTCTAGATAACATCATGCATTTCATGGATATTTTATACAAAAAAATCTAATTCCTCTCTCTCTCATTGATTGCATCTTTGCTTTCATTAATTTCACATATACATTAGTATACATAAGCATGTATATATATATATACTGAGGTATACCTCACTATATAAGCACTTACATATATACTGATGTATACCTCAGTATACATAAGCATTTATATATATTTATAGACATGAGCATACATAACTAAATATATCATTCTTATTATTTTAAAATACTGTTATATGTTAGTTTAAAAACTAGAGTTAGAATAAGGAAAATAAAAGTTATTATCTTACCTTAACATGTCTTTTCTAATGCTCTTTCTTTATGTAGTTCATAGTTTCTGACCCATATCTTTTTCCGTTTTTATAAATTATTTTTTTTTTAACATTTCTTGCAGGGCAGGTCTACTGACAACAAATTATCTCAATTTTTGTTTATCTGAGAATAACTTTATTTTTTCTTCACCTTTGAAGAATAATTTTGCAGAGTGTAGAATTCTAGGCTGGTTGGGGTTTTTGGTTTTCTCTCAACACTTTATGAGGAGAAGTTAAATGTAATTCTTATTTTTGCTCCTCTATTGGTAAGTCATTATCATTGATATTCTGCAATTTGAATATAATATACCTAAGTGTAGATGTTTTATTTTTGGCACTTATCCTTCCTGGTGCTCTCTTAACTTTCTGAATATTTAGTCCAGTGTTTGCCATTAATTTGGAGAAATCACTGTCATTTTTGCTTCAAATATTTCTCTTCTATTCCTCTTCCTTTTCTTATTCTGATATTTTCATTACCTGCAGGGTGTATCTTTTGTAGTTGCCCCACAGTTCTTGGGTTTCCTATTCTGTTTTTTATTTTTCAATCTTTTTTTCTGCTCTTTGTGGTTGTGTGTTTTCTTTTCTCTCTCTTTGCATTTAAATATTGGAACTTTCTAATGTCATATACTCAAGCTTAGATATTCCTTCCTCAGACATGTTCTGTCTACTAATTAATTCATTAAAGGCATTCTTCATTTATGTTACAGTGCTTTTGATACCCAGATCTTTTTCATTTTGATTATTTCCTCTTAATTTTTTTTTAGAATATCCATTTCTGTGTTTATATTGTCCATCCGTTCTTGTACACTATCTACTTCATCCATTAGACCCCTCAACATATTTATATATTTTTATCTTTGTATTGAATTTCTTCATCTTTTTTTTAAATTTTACTTTAAGTTTTTGGATACATGCAGAACTTGCAGGTTTGTTACATAGGTATACATATGCCATGGTGGTTTGCTGCACCTGTCAACTCATCATGTAAGTTTTAAGACCCCTTAACATACTAACCATGGTTGTTTTAAATTCTAGGTTTGATAATTCCAACATCCCTGCTATATCTGAGTCTGATTGTGATACTTGCTGTGCTTCTCAAAATATGTTTTTTGTTTTTGTTTTTGCTTTCTAGTATGCCTTGTAATTATTTCTTGGTAGCAAAAGATAATGGACTGAGTAAAAAAAAAAAAAAAAAAAAATTCCCCATCTTTAGGTGGTACAGCTCAGCTAGAGTGGGCTTTATTCGGGTATTTCCTTTTCTTCACAACAAAAGCTAGTGTCAGCATGTTTGGGGTATTTCCCTTCCACCAGGTTAGTTAGGCACTGGTGAAACTCTAACAGATTAAGGTTAGCCAACGTTAAACAGCAAAAGTTAACCAAAAGTTAACTTTAATCAAATTAAATAGCTTCTCCTGTGGGAAAATCTTGTTAAGAATAGAATGCTCTTGCATATTTCAACATTGTTATTTTTTATACCCTCCTTTATTAAAACTTAAGAGTGATTTTTTTTTTTTTTTATATATTCACTGTGAGAATCTGTTTGAGCCCCTGGAGCTAAAACTCACAAAAATGTGGATGTTCAGATTACTGGGCCCCATTAGAGTTTCTGGCTCTCAGACTTCTCCATGATAAGCCTCCAGCAATCACTAAATTATAACTCAGATTTTCTTAACCTCAAACTGGTTCCCATGGCTGATTCTGCTTGTGGGTTTTTTCTCTGGTTAGTTATGATTGTCTGTATCCATCATTTGTTTTTCATATATAAGACGGGTGGTTGACTTTTCAGTTTTTTCAGGTTTTTACTTGTTATTGGGAAGAAGTGGCAACTTCCAAGTTCATTACACACTGACCCAGAAACTGGAAGTCTTCTCTTCAGTTTTATAACTTCTCTGCTGTTATTACTTGAACTATTTCTTCTGTCATATTATTGCTTTCTTCTTCTGGTTTTCCAACTATGATTACATACAACTTTTGATATTTTTTAACAATCCAAGTATTCTTGCATTTTCTATATGTATGCATTTAATTATGTTTATCTTCTCTTTGCTTTTCAGTTTGGAAAGTTTCTATTGATGATCTTCCAGTTCACTGATTGTTTCCTTGCTTCTATCAAATCTACTGATTCTTCATTTGTTTCTGTCTTTTGATTTCTAATATTTTCTTTCGCACTATTATCTCTGACAAAAAATATTTTAAAATCCTCATCTGATAATTGTAATATTTGTGTCATATCTGAATTTGATTCATATGATTTCTTTGCTTCTCCAGACAGTATAACATTTTTGGTTCAAAGGTGAATGTGTTGTATCTATAACAGGTACTGTGTTAAACAGATTTTTTTTTTTTTTTTTTTTTTTGAGATGAAGTCTTGCTGTGTTGCCCAGGCTGGAGTACAGTGGCATGATCTCGGCTCACTGCAACCTCCACCTCTCGGGTTCAAGCGATTCTCCTGCCTCAGCTTCCTGAGAAGCTGGGATTGCAGGTGTGCCACCACACCTGACTAATTTTTGTATTTTTAGAAGAGACGGGATTTCACCATATTGGTCAGGCTGGTCTCGAACTCCTGACATCGTGATCTGCCTTCCTCAGCCTCACAAAGTGCTGGGATTACAGGTGTGAGCCACTGTGCCCAGTTGTTAACTAGATCTTAATGTGAGTATTTATGTTAATCTGCCTAGGAGTTGGGCCCTGTTTAGCTATAAGTAGGGGAGGCTTCAAATACCTCTACTCTCTTCGTTTTTGCCGTTCTTATTATTTTTGAGACTTCTCTTTGCACTGATTCTCAAAAAGAGTGTATATCTTGCCCTTTCAATGGCAAACCATTGTTATTACAATTGAAGCTTGTTTGTGTAGTGTTAGGGTGTGGGGTGGGGAAGCACCGTATAGTCTTCTGATTAAATCTCAGCTTAATAGTTTTCCAATCTAATAGAGGCTTAGGGATGTGACTTTCTCAAGCAGTTCTCTCCCTCTTCCAGTGATACCACTATTATCTCCCCTGCTTCATATTCCATGTCATAGCTTTAGGATTCCTAATCTATGTTTTTCTGAAGCCCTATTTCCTATTAACAATATATATATATATATATTTTTAAATTTTGTACTTGAGGTCAAAAGTATGGAGAAGGTATAGTGTTACGTAATTTCTTTTCTCCATGTGGGATAAGCTTCTGGATGTTTCCCTTGAAAATAAGACTTTATTATGAAGGCACCTGAAGAATTTCATAATGGTTTCTCTTCCTCTCCTTCTGACAACGTCATGAGGGTATTTTCTCAGAGCATCCTTTTGAAAGGCTAGTGGGTTCCTGGAATGAAAGCTCATAGAAATGTGAGGACTCATTTATATTGTTGTCGCCAAGAGCTTCTCACTAATTCTAATTCACCTTCAAGTCTCAACAATTTCTCAGACTTTCCATTGAAGTCAGTAGATTTGTTTCTGTGGCTTCCCTGCTTCTGCTCAAGATAAATAATTCTCAAGTTCTCTGTTTAGCTGTTTCTGTATCTCCAAATATTGGTAAGTTGTTTGCTTTATGACCTAAGTTCTCTCATGGGCCCGTTAAGTTGTTTATTTTTAGTCTTTCCAGCTTTTATTATTGTAAAGAGAGTACTAACTTCTGGGATCTATACACATTGAATTTGAAACAAGAATTTTTCCTGCTTTTTTTTTTTTTTTTTTTTTTGAGATGGAGTCTCACTCTGTCGGCAAGGCTGGGATGCAGTGACGTGATCTCAGCTCACTGCAGCCTACAGCTACCCAGTTCAAGCAGTTCTCCTGCCTCAGCTTCCCGAGTAGCAGGCACTACAGATACACTCCGCTACATCCGGCTAAATATTGTATTTTAAGTAGAGATGGGGTTTCACCATGTTGGCCAGGATGGTCTTGATCTCCTGACCTCGTGAACCACCTGCCTCGGCCTCCCAAAGTTCTGGGATTACAGGTGTGAGCCACCATGCCCGTCCTTGCTTTTCTTTTTTAATTAAATAAAAATTACCCTTAAAATTATTTCAAGAATCCAGTTTATTAGCTACAAACAGTATTATATTTCATGGAAAAAATGGACTATAATGGTGTTGTTATATAATTATTAAATTTGAAGGAGTATACATTTCTAAATATTTTATTCACATTGGGGAGCGGAATGATCAAAATGATTTGAAAAAACTTATATTTCAATTGGTTAATTCACAAATAATATTAATCATACTCACCTTCCTCAGCAAATACAATAATAAACTCTAAGATTTATTTATTTTCATTTTTCTTAAGGAATAAAAAAAAGAAGTTAATTAATAGCCTAAAAAGTTTTTCTAAAATCCTACCACACCTACCCTTGTTTTTGCTCTTATTCTACCCTAAAGAATACTATGGTTCCTACTCTCTTCCATTTAGGTATCATTAATGAAAATTTTCTTTATTTTTCTGTTATCTCCTACTCATCCACATATAAAATATCCTCTAAGGATGCCAATTGATGAATGTTTTATTCTTGACCCCTTTCTTTCCAGGCCTCTTGGATTCCTTGGGATACTCTGTCTTATTAAGTTTTGGCACCCAAACTAAAATCTTGCTCCAGACTTCAGTTGACTTCCTAAGTATGTATTTGTTTTATGCCATCAATCATGCAGCACTTTAGTGTTAGGTAGCTGCCATTTAATGAGGACTTAGTTATTTTAGTTGAATTAATACACATACCAATTATCACACCCTCTCTAGACATCGTTTGTGCTATGTAATTTTCTTACATAGCCATTTGTTAACTTGAGATTTGATTCTTCCTTTCTACCTTTACCCAGTCTTCCGTACCCTTCCTAAATTCTACCCTGCAGTCAGAACTAGATAATTCATGCAACCTAGGAATATTTTATAACATTATACTGTCTGAATAAAGCAATCTACACAGGTTGGAAAAAACATACCCAGAATCTTTTCTTTCCTGGAGGCAATTAGATATGCATATCTTTATCTAAGTCTACCAGAATATTTTTATTCCCTTTTGCACATAATATCCTGAAATAATGATTTTTCCTCTCTATATTCTGTGAAAAGAAATAAAATAACAGCAATTGGTTAGGTTTGCTTTATGAATGTAATAAATGTTGATTTGTTGTTAATGTAGAATTGCTGTTGTAAGTAATTTTTTAAAGTTTATTAGACATTTTATAATGGAAGGTAGTGATTTTGCATTAAAATGTAAAATTTCAATAATATTTAAATATTCTTTCAATATTTCAATAATATTTCTATAATTTCAATACTATTTAAAATAATTGCAGAGTGAGTTTAGAATACAAAAAAGTTATAAGCAATTATGCAGTAGATCTGTTTTCTCTTTACATTTGAAATCCATTTAATACTATTTTTCAACGTTTGAAGGACAAAAGAACACTGAAGGAAATGAATGAAATGGTAGAAAGGGAAAAGAAAAAAGGAGGAAAGAATAAAATTAAAGTAAGAGAGACTACTATAGAAAAAATTATTTATGTCAGATTGGTTTTAAAGTCTAAATCTCTTAGCTCTTGGAGAGATGATAGAGAAGGTTTTCTGAACAGAAAACATGGTTGTCAAAACCGAGAAATCTGTAGAACCGTTCTTTTTCCCTTCCACTCCCACTTCATAGAGGACTACCAGCCTTTGTGATATACTTGCCCTGACTTGAATATTATTCTATTTCTTTCTTGTATTAGAATTTCATTATTCACGTCATGGTGACTTGCCTGAAATATCTGATGGATGCCACAGGAACGCTAATATTATATCTAAATATAGCTACATAAGCATTGGAAATTCACCAACTCAGTAAGCTAGTAATAAAATCAAAATCCTTGCAGAATGTCATTTTAGAAACAGGATAAATAGTGATGTCATTATAATAACTTTTAGAGAAGTTTTTGGGATGTAAGTCAGAAAGTTAAGAGATAACTTTAAAAAAATGATTGCTAATTGACTACCAAGAGAAACACCAACAGGTGGAGAGGACAGAGTCATTACAGAAAAGGCAATATTTAACAAAATAAAGAAAAATTAAATGATGAAATATGTTTTGTTCGACAAAGAAGGAGACAACATTATTGAAAACATAGTAAGAAGTTTATGTTTGGTTAAAAAGAAAGATTTTTAATCACCAGAAACTGGAGTGAAGAGAGAACCATTAAAGATTCTGTAAATGTTCAATAAAAGGGGGAAAAATTCTCCTTCTAATAATGGAATAACAAGAAAATATGAACATTTCTCATTTAAAGCATGTAAAAAAGAAAAAATAACATATAAAACAAAGGCTTTTTATTTTTTTTTTAATTTTCATTTTAGGTTGATGGTACATATGTAGGTTTGTTAAATAGGTAAACTTGTGTCATGGGGGTTTGATATACAGATTAATTTGTCACTCAGGTACTAAGTATAGTATCCAACACATTTTTCTGATTCTCTTGCTCCTCTTACCTTATGCCCTCAATTATAACCTGGTATCTGTTGTTCCCTTCTTTGTATCCGTGTGTTCTCATCATTTAGCTCCCTCTTATAAGTGAGACTGTGTAGTATTTGGTATCCTGTTTTGTGTTAGTTTGCTAAAAATAATGACCTCTATCTCCATCTATGTGCCTGCAAAGGACATAGTCTCATTCTTTTTATGGCCACACAGTACTCCATGGTGTATATGTACCACATTTTCTTTATCCAGTGTTCCATTGATGGGTATTTAAGTTGATCCTATGTCTTTGCTATTGTGAATAGTGCTGCA
The DNA here is from genome assembly GCF_008728515.1 of Papio anubis. Lineage (NCBI taxonomy): Eukaryota > Metazoa > Chordata > Mammalia > Primates > Cercopithecidae > Papio > Papio anubis. Next base: position 65,274,999 of record NC_044979.1, on the reverse strand, counting down.
AGAAACATATGTGTGCATGTGTACTTATGATAGAATGATTCATAGTCCTTTGGGTTTATACCCAGTAATGGGGTGGCTGGGTCAACTGGCGGTTCTGTTATAAGTTCTTTGAGGAATCACCACACAGCTATCCTCAATGGTTAAACTAATTTACACTCCCACCAACAGTTTGTAAGTGTTCTCTTTATTCTTCAACCTTGCCAACATCTGTTATTTTTTGGGGTTTTTAATAATAGTCATTCTGACTGGTGTGAGTTGGTATCTCATTATGGTTTTGATTTACATTTATCTAATGTTCAGTTATATTGAGCATTTTTTCATATGCTTGTTGCCCACACATATTTCTTCTTTCGAAAAGTATCTGCTCATGTCCTTTGTCCACTTTTTAATGGGATCATTTGTTGACTTATTTATAATTTTTTTTATGTTCCTTATAGATGCTGGATACTAGACCTTTGACAGATGCATAGCTTGCAAAAATTTTCTCCCATTCTGCAGATTGTTGACTCTTTTGAAAGTTTATTTTGCTATTCAGAAGCTCCTTAGTTTAATTAGATCTCATTTACCAATTTCACTTTTGTTGTAATTGCTTTTGACATCTTTATCATGAAATCTTTGACAGGTCCTATATCTAGAATCATATTGCCTAGGTTGTCTTTCAGGGTTTTTATAGTTTTGGATTTTACATTTAAGTCTTTAATCCAAAAATCTTGAATTAACTTTCATATATAAAGAGGGGGTCTAGTTTCAGCCATCTGAAAATGACAGCCAGTTATCCAAGCACCATTTATTGAAGAGGATAATTCCTTTCCCCATTGCTTTTGCAGCTTCATCAAAGATCAGATGGTTACAGGTGTGTAGCCTTATTTACAGGTTCTGTCTTCTATTCCATTGATCTGTGTGTCAGTTTTTGAACCAGTACTATGCTGTTTTGGTTACTGTATCCCTGTAGTATAGTTTGAAGTTGGGTAGTATAATGCTTCCCGCTTTGTTCTTTTTGCTCAAAATAATGAGCCATATATGACAAACCCATAACAAATATCATAATGAATGGGCCAAAACTGGAAGCATTCCCTTTGAAAACTGGCACAAGATAAGGATATCTTCTCTCACCACTCCTTTTCAACACAGTATTGGATGCCTTGCCAGAGCAATCTGACAAGAGAAGGAAATAAAGAGCATGCAAATAGAAAGAGAGGAAATCAAACGCTCACTTTTTGCAAGTAGCTTGATTCAATATGTAGAAAACCCCATAGTTGTAGCCTAAAAAGCTCTTTAATCTGGTAAACAACTGCCTCAAAGTTTCAGGATACAAAATCAACCCACAGAAATCTCTAGCATTCCTAAACAACAACAGACAAACCAAGAGCCAAATTAGGAATGCAACCTCATTCACAATTGTCACAAGAAAAAATGAAATACCAATGAATACAGCTAACCAGGGAGGTGAAACAACTCTACAATGAAAACTACAAAAACACTAAGAAATCAGAGATGACACAAATAAATGGAAATACATTCCATGCTCATGGATAGGAAGAATCAATATTGTTAAAATGGCCATTCTGCCTAAAGCAATTTATAGATTCAATGCTTTTCCTGTCAAACTGTCAATGACATTCTTCACAGGACTAGAAAAAAAACTATTTTAAAATTCACATGGAACCAAACAAGAGCCCAAATAACCGAGAAAATCCTAAGTAAAAGAACAAAGACTTTCAGTAAATTTGAAATTATACAATGAAAGAATAGAGTCCCTGAGAGATGGGAAATAAACTACGCAAGTTCTACAATTGCTCGACTTAACTTCTATAAGACTTTCTAGGCCTTAACACAAAGAGCAGTAACTTCAGCAGAAAGGGTGAACTCCCTGAGTTGAGGAAATACAGCTAAGAGTCTAGAGAGACAATGGTAGGTAGGTAGGGTTTGCAGGGCAGAGTAGCAAAGAGAAAAAACAAATTCTGATATCCGTAGAATGTCCTTCCAGAACAACTAGCAGATAACTGACCATCATGTGTGTGTGAGGAAATTACCCAAGGCTGGGAAAAGAACCACCTAAAAATCTAAGAGGAACATTTCAGTTTTCACAGGCATAGCTTGTAGCACAAAGGCTGGGCTATTGCCTGTTGCCACAAAGCAGAAGGGTCTCACAAATTACAAACCATTATGCAGAGAACTCTGAAAGGCCTTGCTTAAATGGTTGAAATAATTAACTTTAAACATTATTCTAGCAATGGTTAACAGATCCTAAAAATCATACTAAAAAATTGTTTTTAAGTAACTTAAATATGTCCTAGCACAAAGCTTAAGAATATTTTATGGGGATCGAAAATCATCTAGCACCTGACAAAGTAAAGTTTACAATAGCTTTCATTTAATGAAATATAACTAGGCATACACAGAAGCCAAAAAAATACAACCAGAATGAAGAAAAAAATAAATCATACCTGTCCTAAGAGTGGTGCAGATGATAAAATTAACAGATAAGGAAATCAGAAACAGTTTTTACAGCTGTAGTTCATATATTCCAAAAGCTAAAGGAAAGGTTGAACTTTTTAAGGAGAGACATGTAAGGTATGAAAAAGAACCAAGTTGAACTTTCTGAAGTAAAAATGATGTTTGACATAAAATTAATGACAAACTGCCAATTAGACACCCCAGAAAAAAATGATTCATGAAATTGAATATGCAGCAATTGGAACTGTTGAAAATAAAACATTGAGAGCAAAGAGAGTGAGAAAAGAGAGAAAGAGAACAGATCAGTTAGCTGTGATACAAATCCAAGCAGTCTATTTTTATGTATAATTGGAGTCCCTGAAAGAGGGAGTGGCAGAAAATTATTTAGAGAAATAATTATACAACAATTTTCCAATTTGATAAACACTGTAAACCCAAAGTTTCAAGACGTTTAAGATACATCAAGCCCCCAAAATATGGGAAAAAAATAAACTCTGCCAAGAAACAGAATTACATGAATAAAAATCAGTTATAAAGATAAAATCTTTAAGGTGTGCTTGGAAACAAAAGATAGATTATCTATAGAGAAACAAAAATACATGACAGAAAACTTCATCAGATTCAAAGCAAGATCAGAGATAATTGAGAAACACTTTAGAGTACTGGAGAACAAAGAATTCTAATACTAGAAATCTACACCCAAAGAAAAGGTCTTACAAAATAAAAGATGAACTAGATACTTTTTTCAGATATGTAAACTCAAGAATATCATTACTGGAACACCTGTGATGAAAAACAGTTGAAGAAATTTCTTCAGATGGAAGAAAAGTATTACCCAATGTAAATATGGGCCAACCCAAAGAAATGAAGAGTACAAGACATGCTAAGTACATTAGCAAATATACAACATCTTTTCATATCATTTAAAACTTAAATATTCCCAAATGATTAAACAAACAAACAAAAAAGGACACAATGTGAAATTTATAACACATATAGAAAATACATTTGAAAACTATATACGAATTGAGAAAGGAGTTAGAGAAGTGTTGGGGTCTTCAGAAAGTTTATAGAAAATATATGTTATTAAAAAACTATGCATAGATAAATTGTTTTGTACCAAATTAAACTCATACTAACTTGTATAGCATGTCTGCATGCAATCTAGTTTGGGACACTAAAGACATCAGTTTGAAAACAGCCCCTATCAGAGCAACATGGATTTTGCTAAAATTGAAGCCAAAACAAACATAAAATTTATGTTGAAGTTAAGATGGAAGAATGATAAAATTACTGATGCTTTACAAAAAGTGTATGGGGCAAATTCCCTCAAAGAAATCAGCACTTTACAGATGGATAACTTGTTTTAAGAAAGAACGACACAATGTCGAAGATGAAGCCCAGAGGGACAGACCGTCCACATTGATTTCTGAGGAATAAATTAATCTTGGTCATGCTCTAATTGAAGAGGACCGGCAAAGGCATAAACAAAAGCCAACACCATTGACATCTCAATTGTTTCAGCTTACACAATTATGACTAAAAAATTAAAGTTGAGCAAACTTTGTGGACAGATCAGCTGCAGACAGGAGAGGAGATTTCAATGGAAATGTTAAACAAGTGGGATCAAGATCCTGAAATATGAATAACTAATGTCTGCCTCAGAAACCATTCATTTCTTTAATTTCTTTAAAATTTGGGAGATTTTATTTTTTGTGAAAAGTGACTTTGACACTTTATGATATTAAATAATTAGTGTCACTTTTCTCAATTTTTTTTTACTTTTATGTCAAAGTGGTATAAAAATAACCCAGTCATTTTCAGAAGATTAAGAAAATTAAATACTATTATTTAAATATGTAAGTTGTAAATTCCTCTCATGTGTCAAATAATTTTATAAGAAAAAATTCAGCTAGCAAAGTAATGTCATTACTAATTTAGCTTATTGTGTATTCTAATGATACTAAGTTGAGCACAGTAACAGTGCAATTATATTTCTAAGCAGAAGTAGAGTGTACTCATTATTTTGTTCTGAAAATTATACTTGGATTAATCATTTGATAAGTCCATAATTGTATGGTCTGTGTAATATTAGATGTGCTGAATAACTTAATTGAAATGAATTTATAGTGATAACACTCAGGAAATCTACTGTTTATATATACAAGTCATTAAAAACACTACTGGTAAATTTTAGGCAACAATTATTTGGGAAATGTTAATGTTTATTAGAATAATATTTTCAATATAAATTTGAAAAATGAGAAATATTTAAGTGGCTAGCACTCTGGAGGAGAAGCAAAGATAATTGGGATTTATTTATCAAGATCCGATGACTTCACTTTACAGAATATTTCACAACATAATTATATCTAAGAAAATTACATTCAATATGCCATTTCATTGGTTACAAGGATATTAGATGCATCATCATAATAGAGATAATGATGGTTGATACTTCCTTATAATGAAGATCTTTTTAAAAGATGTTTTAGCCTTTTCATATGTTATGTATATGTTCTTATTCTATTAAATGATATAAGCCTGTCTCTACAAATATTTTTTTAAGGATCATGCAGACATTTTGTGATTTATAGACAAAAAATGTCTTCGAGCATTGATCAAATTTAGCCATCATTTTGACGATATCTTTATATGCTGTGTTACAAATATTCTGATTAGAAAACTGACACTAGCCATTTTACAGAATAATTTAGGAAATAAGGAATGATATAGAGAACACAATATTATCTTTGACACTTCTTTTATCATTCTTAACATATTAATATATTTTTCATTTTCCATCTGCCTACTATATAATAACTACACTTTGATGAGTACGCATCACTTTCCTGAAAATCTTATCACAAGTGCTTTAATGGTCCCTAAATATCCTGGTATTAATTTACTTATTCATTAATTCTTTCACCAAATATTTTTGAGTGCCTAAAATATACCAAGAAATGTGCTTATGCTTTTTTTGAAGAAAGTAAACCATACCCTTATGTTCATATAGCTTATATTTCAGTAGAAGGAGATGATAGTTAGGAGAATGAGATCAAATGAATCACTTCAAAGTAGTGAAAACATTAATGAAAATAAGGAAATAGAAAATATAATAGTGACTGGAGTGCCAAGGCTTTAGGTATCAATAAGTTTGGCATGTTCAAGGAACATAAGCAATGTCATTGTGGCCCAGGATTTGTTATCAGGACACATTTAGTTGGGGCATTAGTTTGAGTTTGTTAAGCTTTTGCTTCTAATTTTAAAGCTGAGACTCTCAAGTGGAAATGGTATTTAAGCTGATCTTTACAGTACGGAATATATAAATATAAATTCAGATAGATAGTATTAACTTAGCCAATCCATTATTACTGGACATGTATTTTATTCACAATTTTAAACTAAATATTGTTGTATGAACTTCTAATACTTAAATCATTATATGAGTTTCTACTTACTTAAGGTAAAGTTCTATGATAAGAATAACTCAGTCGAAGTTTATAAAGTTTTTGAGCACTCTTGATACATTTTTATACCATTCCTTAATGTTTGTGTTCACTTATATTTGTAAGAGTAACATGAAGAGAGCTCAACTCACTGCACCTGGAAGCATTTTATTATTCTTAATAAGCTACCTTGTTAAGCAGTAAAATAAAATTAAACCAGAATTTACTACTTCATAGTCATTAAATCCACAACAGTTTGAGTACATCACAAGTGATATAGACAAAACATCATACTTCCAAGCGAAGTATAACATGATTATTAAATATTTCCTGAATTAATTGAAAACTTAAAAAAAAGAGGGGGAAAGAAGAATATATTTGGGCCTCAAATAGCACCAATTTTTCTGTAGTCTGATTCTTGAATCATGAATAAGAAATTCGGAAACCCTCATAGAAAATAACTATTTCAACAGGACAGGCTTATGATATCTTTCCCTTATATGAAGAATTAAGGAACAGACCAGTTCCTCTGTATCCACATTACAATTAATAACATTAAAATTACTTAAATTAATGTTGGATTTTATAATATAGTAAGATATTAAGCATTACTCATACATTTGAAAACAATCACGTTCTCTGATTTCAAGATACCTTTTTGACATTGACTCAGAAACAACAAAGGATTTTTGCTTTGATCAGGCTGTATGTGTCAATCAGAAGTATTCCTTGAGAAAATGGAAAGTGCATAGGAAACTTTTGGTTGTTTTGTGTAAATATATCAGGGCTTTAGAAAATCGTAGGCACATTACATTTGTGGTTTTTCGCAGGGAAAGGCATTTTCTAGTTGCATTAAGTGTGGAAGGAAAGGAAGTTTCTAATAAAAAGTTTTTTCTTTTTTTTATCTTTATAATTTTGAATTTTATTTTTATGGTGATAAATATATATATATTTTATTATACTTTAAGTTCTAGGGTACATGTGCACAACGTGCAGATTTGTTACATACGTATACATGTGCCATGTTTAACTCGTCATTTACATTAGGTATATCTCCTAATGCTATCCCTCCCCGCTGTCCCTCCCCACAATAGGACCCAGTGTGTGAGGTTCCCCTTCCTGCCTCCAAGTGATCTCATTGTTCAATTCCCACCTACGAGTGAGAACATGTGATGTTTGGTTTTCTGTTCTTGCGATAGTTTGCTGAGAATGATGGTTTCCAGCTGCATCCATGTCCCTACAAAGGAAACAAATTCATCCTTTTTTGTGGCTGCATAGTATTCCATGGTGTATATGTGCCACATTTTCTTAATCCAGTCTGTCACTGATGGACATTTGGGTTGATTCCAAGTCTTTGCTATTGTGAATAGTGCTGCAATAAACATACGTGTGCATGTGTCTTTATAGCAGCATGATTTATAATCCTTTGAGTATATACCCAGTAATGGGATGGCTGGGTCAAATGGTATTTCTATTTCTAGATCCTTGAGGAATCGCCACACTGTTTTCCACAATGGTTGAACTAGTTTACAATCCCACCAACAGTGTAAAAGTGTTCCTATTTCTCCACATCCTCTCCAGCACCTGTTGTTTCCTGACTTTTTAATGATCGCCATTCTAACTGGTGTGAGATGGTATCTCATTGTGGTTTTGATTTGCATTTCTCTGATGGCAAGTGATGAGGAGCATTTTTTCATGTGTCTGTTGGCTGTATGAATGTCTTCTTTTGAGAAGTGTCTGTTCATATCCTTTGCCCGCTTTTCGATGGGGTTGTTTGCTTTGTCTTGTAAATTTGTTTGTGTTCTTTGTAGGTTCTGGATATTAGCCCTTTGTCAGATGAGTAGATTGCAAAAATTTTCTCCCATTCTGTAGGATGCCTGTTCACTCTGATGGTAATTTCTTTGGCTGTGCAGAAGCTCTTTAGTTTAATTAGATCCCTTTTGTCAATTTTGGCTTTTGTTGCCGTTGCTTTTGGTGTTTTAGACATGCCCATGCCTATGTCCTGAATGGTATTACCTAGGTTTTCTTCTAGGGTTTTTATGGTTTTAGGTCTAACATTTAAGTCTCTAATCCATCTTGAATTAATTTTCATATAAGGAGTAAGGAAAGGATCCAGTTTTGCTTTCTACTTATGGCTAGCCAATTTTCCCAGCACCATTTATTAAATAGGGAATCCTTTCCCCATTTCTTGTTTTTGTCAGGTTTGTCAAAGATCAGATGGCTGTAGATGTGTGGTATTATTTCTGACGATTCTGTTCTGTTCCATTGTTCTATATCTCTGTTTTGGTACTAGTACCATGATGTTTTGGTGACTGTAGCCTTGTTGTATAGTTTGAAGTCAGGTAACGTGATGCCTCCAGCTTTGTTCTTTTGGCTTAGGATTGTCTTGGCAATGCGGGCTCTTTTTTGGTTCCATATGAACTTTAAATCAGTTTTTTCCAATTCTGTGAAGAAAGTCATTGGTAGCTTAATGGGGATGACATTGAATCTATAAATTACCTTGAGCAGTATGGTCATTTTCACAATATTGAGTCTTCCTATCCATGAGCATGGTATGTTCTTCCATTTGTTTGTGTCCTCTTTTATTTCACTGAGCAGTGGTTTGTAGTTCTCCTTGAAGAGGTTCTTTACATCCCTAGTAAGTTGGATTCCTACGTATTTCATTCTCTTTGAAGCAATTGTGAATGGGAGTTCATTCATGATTTGGCTCTCTGTTTGTCTGTTACTGGTGTATAAGAATGCTTGTGATTTTTGCACATTGATTTTGTATCCTGAGACTTTGCTGAAGTTGCTTATCAGCTTAAGGAGATTTTGGGCTGAGACGATGGGGTTTTCTAAATATACAATCATGTCATCTGCAAACAGGGACAATTTGATTTCTTCTTTTCTTACCTGAATACCCTTGATTTCCTTCTCTTGCCTGATTGCCCTAGCCAGAACTTCCAACACTATGTTGAATAGGAGTGGTGAGAGAGGGCCTCCCTGTCTTGTGCCAGTTTTCAAAGGGAATACTTCCAGTTTTTGCCCGTTCAGTATGATATTGGCTGTGGGTTTGTCATAAATAGCTCTTATTATCTTGAGATACATTCCATCAATACCGAATTTATTGAACGTTTTTAGCATGAAGGGCTGTTGAATTTTTTCAAAGGCCTTTTCTGCATCTATTGAGATAATCATGTGGTTCTTGTCTTTGGTTCTGTTTATATGCTGGATCACGTTTATTGACTTGCGTATGTTGAACCAGCCTTGCATCCCAGGGATGAAGCCCACTTGATCATGGTGGATAAGCTTTTTGATGTGCTGCTGGATTCGGGTTGCCAGTATTTTATTGAGGATTTTTGCATCGATGTTCATCAGGGATATTTTTCTAAAATTCTCTTTTTTTGTTGTGTCTCTGCCAGGCTTTGGTATCAAGATGATGTTGGCCTCATAAAATGAGGGAGGATTCCCTCTTTTTCTATTGATTGGAATAGTTTCAGAAGGAATGGTACCAGCTCCTCCTTGTACCTCTGGTAGAATTCATCTGTGAATCCATCTGGTCCTGGACTTTTTTTCATTGGTAGGCTATTAATTATTGCCTCAATTTCAGAGCCTGCTATTGGTCTATTCAGGAATTCAGCTTCTTCCTGGTTTAGTCTTGGGAGAGTGTAAGTGTCCCGGAAATTATCCATTTCTTCTAGATTTTCTAGTTTATTTGCATAGAGGTGTTTATAGTATTCTCTGATGGTAGTTTGTATTTCTGTGGGGTCGGTGGTGATATCCCCTTTATCATTTTTTATTGCATCTATTTGATTCTTCTGTCTTTTCTTCTTTATTAGTCTTGCTAATGGTCTATCAATTTTGTTGATCTTTTCAAAAAACCAACTCCTGGATTCATTGATTTTTTGAGGGTTTTTTGTGTCTCTATCTCTTCAGTTCTGCTCTGATCTTAGTTATTTCTTGCCTTTTGCTAGCTTTTGAATGTGTTTTTCTTGCTTTTCTGGTTCTTTTAATTGTGATGTTAGAGTGTCAATTTTAGATCTTTCCAGCTTTCTCTTGTGTGCATTTGGTGCTATAAATTTCCCTCTACACACTGCTTTAAATGTGTCCCAGAGATTCTGGTATGTTGTGTCTTTGTTCTCATTGGTTTCAAAGAACATCTTTATTTCTGCCTTCATTTCGTTATGTACCCAGTAGTCATTCAGGAGCAGGTTGTTCATTTTCCATGTAGTTGAGTGGTTTTGATTGAGTTTCTTAGTCCTGAGTTCTAGTTTGATTGCACTGTGGTCTGAGAGACAGTTTGTTACAATTTCTGTTCTTGTGCATTTGCTGAGGAGTGCTTTACTTCCAATTATGTGGTCAATTTTGGAATAAGTGTGATGTGGTGCTGAGTAGAATGTATATTCTGTTGATTTGGGGTGGAGAGTTCTGTAGATGTCTATTAGGTCTGCTTGCTGCAGAGATGAGTTCAATTCCTGGATATCCTTGTTAACTTTCTGTCTCCTTGATCTGTCTAATGTTGACAGTGGGTTGTTGAAGTCTCCCATTATTATTGTATGGGAGTCTAAGTCTCTTTGTAAGTCTTTAAAGACTTGCTTTATGAATCTGGGTGCTCCTGTATTGGGTGTATATATATTTAGGATAGTTAACTCTTCCTGTTGAATTGATCCCTTTACCATTATGTAATGGCCTTCTTTGTCTCTTTTGATCTTTGATGGTTTAAAGTCTATTTTATCAGAGACTAGGACTGCAACCCCTGCTTTTTTTTGTTCTCCATTTGCTTGGTAGACCTTCCTCCATCCCTTTATTTTGAGTCTATGTATGTCTCTGCTTGTGAGATGGGTCTCCTGAATACAGCAAACTGATGGGTCTTGACTCTTTATCCAGTTTGCCAGTCTGTGTCTTTTAATTGGAGCATTTAGTCCATTTACATTTAAGGTTAATATTTTTATGTGTGAACTTTATCCTGCCATTATGATATTAGCTGGTTATTTTGCTTGTTAGTTGATGCAGTTTCTTCCTAGCCTCAATGGTCTTTACATTTTGGCATGTTTTTGCAATGGCTGGTACCGGTTGTTCCTTTCCATGTTGAGTGCTTCCTTCAGGGTCTCTTGTAAGGCAGGCCTGGTGGTGACAAAATCTCTAAGCATTTGCTTATCTGTAAAGGATTTTATTTCTCCTTCACTTATGAAACTTAGTTTGGCTGGATATGAAATTCTGGGTTGAAAATTATTTTCTTTAAGAATGTTGAATATTGGCCCCCACTCTTTTCTGGCTTGGAGAGTTTCTGCCAAGAGATCTGCTGTTAGTCTGATGGGCTTCCCTTTGTGGGTAACCCGACCTTTCTCTCTGGCTGCCCTTAAGATTTTTTCCTTCATTTCAACTTTGGTGAATCTGGCAATTATGTGTCTTGGAGTTGCTCTTCTCAAGGAGTATCTTTGTGGCATTCTCTGTATTTCCTGGATTTGAATGTTGGCCTGCCCTACTAGGTTGGGGAAGTTCTCCTGGATGATATCCTGAAGAGTGTTTTCCAACTTGGTCCCATTTTCCCCCTCACTTTCAGGCACCCCAATCAGACGTAGATTTAGTCTTTTTACATAATCCCATATTTCTTGCAGCTTTTTTCATTTCTTTTTCTTCTTTTTTCTTTAGGTTTCTCTTCTCGCTTCATTTCATTCATTTGATCCTCAATCGCTGATACTCTTTCTTCCAGTTGATCGAGTTGGTTACTGAAGCTTGTGCATTTGTCACGTATTTCTCGTGTCATGGTTTTTATCTCTGTCCATTCATTTATGGCCTTCTCTGCATTAATTATTGTAGTTATCAATTCTTCCACTTTTTTTTCAAGATTTTTAGTTTCTTTGCGCTGGGTACATAATTCCTCCTTTAGCTCTGAGAAGTTTGATGGACTGGAGTCTTCTTCTCTCATCTCGTCAAAGTCATTCTCCATCCAGCTTTGATTCATTGCTGGCGATGAGCTGCGTTCCTTTGCAGGGGGCGATGCGCTCTTATTTTTTGAATTTCCAGCTTTTCTGCCCTGCTTTTTCCCCATCTTTGTGGTTTTATCTGCCTCTGGTCTTTGGTGATGGTGATGTACTGATGGGGTTTTGGTGTGGGTGTCCCTCCTGTTTGTGAGTTTTCCTTCTAACAGTCAGGACCCTCAGCTGTAGGTCTGTTGGAGATTGCTTGAGGTCCACTCCAGACCCTGTTTGCCTGGGTATCAGCAGCAGAGGCTGCAGAAGATAGAATATTGCTGAAGAGCGAGTGTACCTGTCTGATTCTTGCTATGGAAGCCTCCTTTCAGGGGTGTACTCCACCGTGTGAGGTGTGGGGTGTCAGTCTGCCCCTAGTGGGGGATGTCTCCCAGTTAGGCTACTCAGGGGTCAGGGACCCACTTGAGCAGGTAGTCTGTCCATTCTCAGATCTCAACCTCCGTGTTGGGAGATCCACTGCTCACTTCAAAGCTGTCAGACAGAGTCGTTTGCGTCTGCAGATATTTCAGCTGCTTTTTGTTGTTGTTGTTGTTGTTGTTGTTTAGCTGTGCCCTGTCCCCAGAGGTGGAGTCTACAGAGAGAGGCAGGACTCCTTGAGCTGCTGTGAGCTCCGCCCAGTTCGAGCTTCCCAGCCGCTTTGTTTATCTACTTAAGCCACAGCAATGGCGGGTGCCCCTCCCCCAGGCTCGCTGCTGAATTCACAGATGTGCTTATCATAATACCCCAAGCTTTTATTTGGTATTGTCAAGTCACGATCTGGGTAGGCTTATGATCATGGTAGACATGATCTCTGTATGACCTCTCAGGCTAGGTCATGAAAGTTGATACAGCCTTTTCCTAGCTTTCTTGGGACTCTTCCTCTTTGAAGTTAGTCATCATTCCATAAAGAAGCTCAAGCCGAGGACCACTTGGAAAGAAAGAGAGCACCTGACCCACTACCCTCACTGAATTCCTAGCCAACAGGCAGCTCCAACCCAGTAGCTATGTGAGTGAGTCATCTTAAGAGTAGATCCTCCGACCCCCAGTAGACCCATCTCACCTGAAGTTGCTGGAGCAGACAATCTGTCCACATCATCACTACCTGACCAAATTGCAGATTTGTGCGTAATTACTCATAAGTAATTGAAAATTGTTGTTTTAAGCCTCTAAGTTTTGAGGTGGTTTGTTATGTACCAATTAACATGATTTACGTGTTAACAAAGAATTTAATCAATTACTAATTGCACCATAAATAGCACTGCTTTTGTAGCGATATCTTATTATGGATTGCTATGAATAATGCATTTTCTCTTCATGGCAGATGTAATACAAATTGGCAATATATTTTCTTCATGATATGCACATTCACATATGCAGGGTATTTTGTGGCATAAAGAGCTTTTTATGAAATTTTTGTGAAGTCTCATTCTTAGAAACTATGAGACATTGAATGAGTTGTTTATAAATGGTCAACAGAGTCATTCTTAGGACTCTTACATAGGCTATTTAGAAGTTCAAATTAGATAAGGTATAGGAAAGCTTTACCTGAACTCTAAGAAGCTATACCAATACATTTCTATTAAAATTTATATTATTAGAAAGTTACTCTATTAATTTTAGTTTTTACTTGGTCCTTTTAAAAGTCCAGGATCAGAATTGGTTTGAAGAGTCTCAATGAATTAGGCCTAGACTAGAGCAAAGAGTCTTGGGTTGTTTACAGGAAGATGCAAAAAGTTTTGCTTTTTCATAGTAAAGGAAATTACTTCTTAAAACCTTTATATGCCACTTTGGCTATATTCTGAAAATAAAAAGCAGGAGGTTCAAAGGGCAGTTTGAATTTTGCTGCACTGAATTTAATCCTGCCTCCAGAATTCCAAGCAATTTTCTGTGTCTTAAAACCATTTACAATTATAGAACAACATTTTTATATATTTCAGTAATACACTCTTTCAGTTTATTTCCCAAAAGGGAGTTGAAAAAGTGCTAGCTTCTTAGTAAAAAAATTTGCTTCTAAAAATATATCTTATCTTTTAGAAAATGCACATCATTTAGGCATTTGCCAAATGAAAAAGCAAAAACATTAAGTTGCATGAGAAAATAATGAATAGTATAAATATTTAAATATTATTGAAGATACCTGATTGCTGCTCTAGTTTATGTGAATTTTGTTCCTATTTGGAAGTTACAGAATTTTTTCACTTATTATTTATTTATTTACTCAGCATATTTCAGGAATGTTGGATGTAGATTAGATAGCTATTTTAATAGGCAGTTTCACTCTTTTTCTGGGATGATGTTCAAATAGCAGAATTATCATAAATGGACATGGCCCATATAACAATGAGTATTTCTTCAGAGATGGAATATGCAACTCTGCAGTTTATTCTGAATTTTTCAAAGAAGTATCTAAAGGGTATTTATTATTTTGGTGACCCAAAATTCTGAAGATACAAACAAGCTCAAATTGACAATCTCTTAAATTTAGTAGGAGCTAAACAGTTCATTTACTCATTTATTTATCACATATGTTATTCTGTATCTCCTCTGTGCCAGTCACTGAACAAGGTGCTGAGCCTATGAAAATGCCCTTGACTAAATCTTGCCTCAAGGAGCTTGTAATTTTGTGGTGAAAGCAGCTATGAATATACCACAAGGTATTCGTCCATTTGTTTGCCCGGACCTGGTTGTAATCAAGGATCAGGAGGCCTTCCCTTCACTAATAGATGGCTTCTTTCTTCCCAAGTGATCTCATTCCAGAGAGCCAATGCCAGTAAGTATTTTACCTCATGACTTTCTCTTTAAATGATCATATGACTTAAAAACTAATAAAACACAGTTCTGTTGCCTTATATGCAAAGTCCTGATCTTTGTAGTTAGCTGTGCATGTTTGTGTAACATCTTTGCCTTATACTTAGTGAGATTTTTTTTAAACTAGCAAATTTATTTCACTATTTCCATTTTTATTATCTTATTTATCATATCTATGAAGAATAGAGGTGTTATTTATCTCTGTTTAGAGATGTTTTTTATCTATTATTTATCATCTATGTGCATCTTTCACAAAATGCATACATATTTGTGTTTTTCTCATGTTTAAATACTTTAAGTGCATGCAATTTTTTGTGGGAGTGGGGAATAGTGTGCTTGATATCTGTGCACTTCACATTTACTTCACAGGGAATCTTCCAAAGTCCTGAGATGTATCTATTTTAATTTTCTAGATTGGCCTTTGTCCTAAGCGTAATATTTTTGGAGAAGTAGTATTACACATCAAACATGTGGACTAGACTATTATTTAGTAATGTTTTAGTGCCATACCGAAGATAACTCACCCATTTGCTTAATGCAGAAAAGGCATTTATTGACTCATCTCATGTAACTGAAAAATCCAGGGATGGGACCGGTTTCAAATGAGATTTGATTCAGGATCAAAGTAATATAGTCTCTGTTTTCTTCTATGTGCTAATTTCAGAGTGAGGATCTGATGATTACTTTAGATTAATCAAGTCCTATTTCTGGATATGAGAGTTAAATCAACTCCTGAAAACTGTGAGTATTGAGAATGGAAGATTAGCTGGTTCTTTTTTATCTGGTAAAGTATGAATGTCGGATACCAGCAGGCAAAAATCACATAACTTATTTCTGCAACAATTGGCAGTTTCCCCTACTTATTCTTCTAGTAAATTAGTGGAATAACAGGTCAAATTAACAGAACGACAAATTCTGTCCTAAATATTGATGAATAAAGCTACTGAAATATTCTATTTTTTTTGTAGCTGGAAACATTCAGTCCATACATGCCTATATTCATGAGTGGAAATCACGATTTCCAATATATATGCTCTTTTACATAGATTAAGCCTCCAGATAAGTTCACATGATGGACTGATACTAAACAGAGCAAAATATTAATTTAGGTAAGGATACCAAATATTCCCACTGACTTAAGTTCTAGAAATAGACAATGAGAGATTTTTCGTAGTACTCTTTAACAGGAGGCACAACAGAGCATCTCAACTAAAGTATGCAAATCTCTTTCCAGACCCAGTACTCCCTCCAGCAGATGCCTGCTAGGAGTCAGTGAGTGCTTAGCACTTTCTCTACCAGGAGGAGAATTCAGGGCAGTGGCCGGTGAAAAGCCAAACCTGTAATCAGCACTGGGAGGCGAGGCAGGTGGGATCACGAGATCAGAATCAGGAACCATCCTGGCTAACACGGTGAAACCCGTCTCTCTACTAAAAATACAAAAACCCAGCTGGGGAGGTGGCGGGTGCCTGTAGTCCCACAGGGAGGAGGCTAGGAGCACTTGGGAGAATGGCGGCGGCGTGAACCCGGGCGGGGAGGCGTGAGCTGAGATCCGGCCACTGTATGCCAGCACAGAAGCCCAGGCGAGAGACTCCGTCTCAAAAGTTTTAAAAGGAAAATGAATAGTCCAGCGCCTACCTGATCTCAATGTAGAAGTTAAAGAACAACTGTCTAGGGTAGGATTCTTGTTAGTTAGGTCATATTTCTCCATAAACAAATACCAGAATTGTTGAAGGCTCTTTTGCATGATAGTTTTTTACCACATTACAGGGTCCTTTGAGAACAACGATCTCGAATGCTCTCTGAATATGTCAAGCTTTAGGTACTTTCTTGAGAATTGAAAGTCATCAGAGAGTTTGCTAATCCTAAAGACATAACTCAGTCAACATGCAACATAAAATTCCAATATCAAAAAAAATATTGTTATCTCCATAAAAATGTTTTTAGTTTTTCATATATTCAAGTATGTATTTGGTGCCTAAATAAACTCTATTAGGCACTTGAGGTATAGAGGTTACTATTTTCATGGAGCTTATATGCTGTGGGAAGACAGATAATAATGAGCAGGTAATCTCAGAAAGACATAAATGCTATGTAGAAAGTAAAATAGAGTGATGTTGCAAAGAGTAACTGGATAGGAAATAGTAATTTAGGATAGATATTCATTAAAGGCTTTTCCTAGCAGGTGATAGCTCAGCCAAGATTTGAATAATGAAGAGTAGCCTACCGTGCAAAATCTGAGAGTTAAATATCTTAGGATATATTTCACAATAAATAAATATGCCCAATGATTTGGCAATCTAAAGATACAGTCAGATATTAACATTGATTATATGGAAACTTGCATTAGGTAAAAAGAAATCTAATTCCAATATTCTAGGCCCTTTTAAAATATGGCATTATTACAAAGTGATTTAAAGAAATACTAGTGTGAAGTATTTGATGTTGTTTACAGTCAAAAGTAGAAGATTAGTTCCTGAGCTATGCTTGTGATACTAATCTATTGTTCCAAACCCTGGTTTAGGTCTCTGATAAGATTAAGCCGATATATCTTAATCAGTGTCTCTTTCTTACTAAGAAGTTACTTCTTAAATGTCTGTACTAATTTGATAGCTTTCTTTCCTTTAGATATCCTGAAAAATCTTTAGTCATTTGAATAACTTTCAGAGACCTTGAGATATATAATTTAGACAGGTTTAAAAGAGATAAGTTTCTCCTTGAACTTACTTTGACTGTCAGTATTATAATCACTAAGGAAGTGATGACTTCACTGATAAGTTTCAGTTACAATGAAGATGTCTGCAATTCTAAAAGAAAAGTCCAAATAATTCTCCTCAGTGCACGCAAAATGAACTTTGGAAACATTAGTAGATATGCCACTATTTGCCTTTGTGGTACTATGCCTGAGAAATCAGGGGTTTGATTACCTTTTCTTTATATGCTAACACCTCCAATAATCCAAAATACCAACGTGGAAAAAGTCAGAGAAATAGCAATCCTCAAAAAGTAATTACATACGGTCATGTACAAATTGGAAATTAAATTCTGTTTTTTAAAAAACATTTTCTCTTGAAATATTATGGTTATATAAAGTGTCAAAAAGAGGTTTCATATTAAATCAAAAAGCAAAAGGTAAATGTAAATTAGGAAATGTTGCTGCCTGTGATAGCACAACTGTAATTAATTAGATTTCTATCACTCTTAGACATTTTCCTAGGTGCTTTAAAGATTTCATTTTATTTAGTTCTCAAAATATCCTGATTAGCCCGATTTTATAGAAGAAACTGAGGTTAAGGGTTACACAAGGTCATTGTCGTAGGCTGAATGATCTTGAGGTAGAATTAAAGATATTCAGGTCCTACTCCCTGTAAGAAGCTATAAAAGGCTGTTTCCAACAGATTCTCCCCTGGAACCTCCAGAGGAGTACTGACACCTTGGTTTGGGCCCAGTGAAAATGATTTTGCACTTATGACATCCAAGTCTGCAAGGGAATCAATGTATGTTGTTCTAAGCCACCAAGTTTGTGGTAATTTGTTAGAGAAGCTAATATATTAGGAAACTAATATAATCATAAAGATAAAAATGTTGATACCAGATTGGAGCCAATCTGTCTCCTCATTTTCTAATATATCATTCTGTTATGTTGCTTTCTAGAAGAGACTTTAGAGTTGCAAATGTAAATCAATTGGCTAGGCAAATTCTTCATTTGAATTTAAAATTTCATGAATTTGTAGATCAAGTAAACACATTCACTTAAAAATATCAGCTTCTTCACCTAAAGTTGAATTATTTATAATGTTTTTGAAAGGTGGAACCCATGCCTTGGCAAATTATTGACACTAGTTATCTCCTTAGATTACCTTTAATAAAAGCATAGAGACAAGAATTCTTAATTTGCTGTATAGGCGTAATTTTCAATCTATTCTATTTCTATGGATAAATCATAGACTAACATTTTGCATATGAAATAAGAAGTGTTGTGGCACAATTATTCCCCCAATGAATACCATTATGTTGTATTTTTTGAATTCATGAGGAGTTGTAAAAATACAATTTTTTACTACTCTGGCAAATACTAGAAAGATAGGAATAGATGGACTTGAAGGCAAAGCTAAAGAAATAAAGAGCATATTACAATTAAGTTAAATTAAGCAACTTATCAAATTGGAAGCAATTCATCTAATTGCTGTTTTGGAGCTGAGACACAAACTGGAGCATCTCTTTTAAGGGTAAATGCCTTTATTTCTGGGAGGGGAAATGACAATCCAACACAGACCCTCCCACGTATGAAAAGACCTACTTATTGGTCAGATTCCAGAAAAGAAAGAGTACAACAAAATTCAAAGCTGATTACAGTTATAAGATTGGGTATTTGGATGGGGAGGACAGTTAGGAACAAGATCTTCTTAGAATAAAAGGTACAGAGCTGATGGATAGAGATGAGGAATTTGAACTTGAGAGCTCATTAAAGACAATGACTGAATCTTATGGAAGAAACAGCGTCTTGTCAAGGACTTGTCATAGTAAACTTTTAAAGATAACATAACTGGAACAGCATCACATTTGAATGAGCAGCAACAATAAGATTGAATACAAGAAGATAAGAAGCTAAATTTCTTCTGTTTTAGATCACGTTTGGTCCCAGTAAATGGAATCAAACTGAGCTTGAGGTGATACTCATTTTAGAATTTTTCTAATGAGACAAGAAAGTTTCAATTCCAAAGATTGGGGACTTAGCTGGTTCAGAAGTGCTATATTGTTTCATTGCACCAAGAAATAAATGAGGAGTTAAAATTTATTGAGTATACTGGCAGTTTAGTTTTGCAAGCCAATCTATAGCGCTCAACATAACTCCAAAGCCTTAATACTTCTTCAAACATATAAGGCTAAGGACTTGATGCCTTTTATCAACTATCAGAGAGACTCTGTGTAGGGATGCATTAAACACAGAGAAGTGCCATGATGTAAGGTTGGAAATACAAGCAAGGACCACATTGTTTAGAGCTCTTCAGGTCATGAGAGATAATTTAGATATTATTGTAAGTGTAAATAGAAGCCACTGCAGAATTTTAGGTAGCAGAGATACATTGCATGATCACGTTCTTAGAAGATCAATCTATCAATCTGATTATGCTACAGGAAAAAGAAAATGGGGCGGGGGGCGGACACAGAAATGAAGAGATCCCTTTTAGGACACCACTGCAGTATTTTAAAAGAGAAGTGTGATATTTCCTACTTAAGCAATGGTAGTGGAATTAAAGAGGATATAAAACTTTATATATGTATATATGCTAAGGAATACACTTTTACTGATTCTCTGGATTCTTGGAAAAATGTATGTATAATTATATGTGTTTATTAATATAACATATATAGTGTGTGTATTTGTATATTACAAGGAATATAAATTCAGACTTTTATTTTCTACAGAAATGCTTTCATTCCGTTACAATGCATATCTTGCCCCAATTATTTAGTTCTGATATCCATGCCTTTGCAATATGACTTTGCAACTTCTCCCATCAAGACTCTATTTCCACAGCCCTTATAATGGAGCTTGCCCTGTAGATTGTTTGGAAAATAAAATATAGCAGAAGAGAAAATTAATAAGTAAAAATTGAAGCCTATTCTTGTATGCCTGTCCTATAACTTGAATCCAGCTGTAAAAAATTAGTGGTAAGTTATTTTCTAATGAACTAGAACTCACAGGTTTTTATCTTCAGATTATAAGCATTCTTACATTGGGTTGTTATTTTTCCTATTTCTTCATCACCTTCGCTATTTTATATCTTAATTACTGGCAAAATAGCTTCAGAGTTACAATATCTTTAACAGCGTTGTCTTTAAAAACGTTAATAGCTTCTTTTCTGTCTAAATTTTTCATTAGAGCTTATCAAAAAATTAAGCCAGCAATTGAACTATATATACTAAAATGTGATAAACTTGAGAAACTGAAACTCTTGATCTGTCATAGTAATGTCTGAAAACACACTGGCCAAAGCCAATTGCAAAATAAGAAGATTATTTTTCGAACTGATGACATTTAAAAAATCTTTTAGGCATTTTCAGGTTACAACATGACAATTTTTGAGTTTTAAAATAAAACTTGTTCTTTGTTCTATGGAAAAGCCTAGGTTTCTTCAAGGCAGTGTCTGGGAAAAGGGAGGATTATGTTTATTTGAAACGGTAAATTGAAAGTTTATTTTCATAATAAACTAGAAATGTGAATTTTTTTGAGAATGATCTTAACTATATAACATATAAAGATTGCCCTCAGATATTTAGTGTTCTCTTCATTTAAACGTTAAAAATCAATATTTTAAGATGTAGGAAATATCTATTCATACAGAATTAGAAAATGTTTATTCCAAAATAAATGTCTGACCTCTTATTTGAAGGTATTTTGGATATCTCTTTGTGTGTAAATGGACAATTGTGTGTTCACAGAATTTGAGCCTAAAAATGTAGTGGGGAATCTGCAGTCTGCTTTTCAGAAAGGCACAGTAGCAAAATTAGTGAAATATTCCAGTGTTGGTTATGGGCAGAAATGCCTTCCTTTTTTTTATAGTTTGGATACTTGTCCTCTACAAAAGTCATGTTGAAATTTAACCCCCAATATGGCACTATTCAAAGATGGGCCCTTGAAGAGGTTTTTAGAACACTCATGAAAGGCTTAACTCATTCATGGACTAATAGGTTATCCTAGGAATATGATAGGTAGCTTTATAAGAAGAGGAAGAGAGATCCAAAAAGCGTGTTAACACACTCAGCCCCCTTGCCGTGTGATGTTTTCTGCCATCTTGGGACTCTTTAGAGAGTCCCCACGAGCATGAAAGCTCTCACCAGATATGGCCCCTTGACCTTGAGCACCTTAGCCTCCATTAATATAAGAAATATACTGCTTTTCTGTATACATTACTCAGTTTTAGATTCTGTTATAGACAACAACAAAAAATAGACTAATAGACCTTTCAAAAAAGTTTATAGATGCAAGAGAATCAGGAATTTCAAGCACCCTGAAGAATTCCTTTACCTGTTATTCATGATCAGCTCCTAGGCTTTATAACTGCTTCAAAATTAAATTAACCATTCAAGATAACTTTGGAAAAATATATCTAGTATAATTTCTGCAAATCCTGAATGAGGAATGGGGGAAGAAAAGACTTGTTTGGTAGGACAGAGAGTTAGGCAGAGAGCTTTTCCTGGAATTAGTACAATAATCTATACTTGCCTGTGGGTTGAGATGATCTAGGCAATTAATACCCATTTAGAGCTGCAAGGGCACATACCTTTAGCTGTGGTTTCACAACCGCATGCCTCAATACATTTTACTTAGCTTCCAATGGAAAAAGAATGTGGAGGATTTTTGCAGAGTAAATATAGAAATCCAAAATCCAGGTGCCCTGTATCTTTGCTTTAACAGGTTTAATTCCTTATCAAAACTTCTCCATTTTCTTTAAACCTCAACAACAAGAAAACAGATTAACTTTGTGGCTTCGGTTGAAAAGGTAAACCATTATCTTGTGTTCAATATTCACCTCAAGAATCCAGTATAGTGACAAATATAAAAACACTGGATTTTGGGGAAAGTAATTGAAGTAATCACCTTGGCATTGCTTATTATGTAATACACACACACACGCGCACACACACACACACATATATATATGCATGTTATATATGTTTACATATGCTGGAATTAGAGGTGTGAGCCACCACGCCCAGCCTGTAGTTGTTTATATATTGATATAAATGATGGGATTCTGTTTTGATTTACATAGAACAGTGGTTCTCAAAGGCTTTTCCCCTTTACTCAGCACAGAATACACTCCCATCAAGAACATATCTTGATAATAATAGTGATTCACTTGGGGGTTGAAGAGGACTTATCTCTAGAAAGGAACACCAGAAATCCTAGAGATTATTATTCACCTTCATTGAGAAATTTCCTCATTTTTCTCTTCCATTTCATTATAACCACTGACATAGAATATTTAAACTAAAAAAAAAAAAAAAACCTCTTAAATATAGCATTATATCTGATTAGAATAATTAAATGTTATGCTAAAAATGTTTACTTAATATGAAGAAAGTCAAAGTAAGAGAAATAAAGAAACAACGGAAATGAAACACATAGAAAACAAAAACCAAATGGGGAGATATAATAGAACACATATTAACAGTTATATTAAATATAACTGGATTAAGCAATCAATCAAAAGGCAGCGATCTTCAGATAACACTTAAAAAATGACAATGTTATTTCATGGTGTCTACAGCAGATACAATTCAGATTCAAAGAGATAAATGCATTAAAAATAGAATAAAAATTTTCAAACAGTAATCACAACTAAATTGGAGTTATTATACTAATATTAGACAGGCCAGGGATTAGGGGCTTGGGAAGAAAGTGAGGATGGTTAATTGGTACAAAGAAATAGAAAGAATGAATAAGATCTAGTATTTGATAAAACAACAGAGTGACTATAGTCAGTAACAATTTAATTGTGCATTTTAAAATAAATAATATCATAAGATTGTTTGTAACATAGAAGATAAATGCTTGAGGTGATGGGCACACCACTTACCCTGGTGTGATTATTGTGCATCACATGCCTGTATCAAAATATTTTATGCATCCCGTAAACATATGTGGGTACTATGTACCCACAAAAATTAAAAAATAATATCAGTCAAAATAGTTTTCCAAACAAAAAATTTTACTGAAGACAAATTGGGATATTTAAAATAATAGCAAAGTAAATCCACCAGGACTACATAACAATTATAGACAAATATGTACTTGCCATCACAACCCAAAAATACACAAAAATTGGGAAAATTGAGGGAGAAATAGAAAATTGAACATATGGCTTGCTAGTGTGTGTGTATATATGTGTGTATACATACATATATACACACACATATGTATGTGTATATACACACATATATATAAATACATATAATTTTGGCTACTTTTTTTCCTTTTTTTAAATTTTCTTTCTTTCTTTTTTTTTTTTTTAACTGAGTCACTGTCTTGTTAGGCTGAAGTGCAGTGACAATATCATGGCTCACTTCAACTTCAAACTCTTGCACTCAAATGATTCTCTTATCTCAGCTCCCTGAGTAGCTAGGTCTACAAGTGTGTGGCAAATATTGTTCATTAGGGATATGGGTCTATGGGTTTTTGTGGTTGTTATGTCCTTGTCTGATTTTGGGATCAGAGGAATGCTGGCCTATACAAGAAATTAAAAAGAATTCCCTCCTTTTCAATTTAAATATTTTCTTTTAAAATAATCAACAACATACAGTTGCCGTGAGCAGAAAGTAAAATTTTAAAAATATTCTGGCCAAGCTTTGTTGTTTTTGTTTTTGACATTTCTTTCTCATCTTGAATGCCATGTTTTTTTGCAGATATTATTTTCTTAGTTTTCTCACTTTTTTTCAGATATTATTTTCTTAGTTGACGAAACAAAAAACATACAGAGGATACAATCCAGGTTTTCAAGCAGAAGCACTAGTGTTAATTTTGAAATTATATTGGTAGAATATTTATATTAACGTAGGTGTTTTAAACATAAAATTTCTAAATATAGGAAATATTAAAGAGAAAATTAGACAAAGTTAAGAGAACTTTATTTACCTAGTATTTAGATTCAATAATTATCAAGACTTACATGCTTGCTTTTTCATTTTCCCTCCAAGTTTTGACCTCATGCCATTCTGCCAACAGACAGTCCTAAATTATCTCTCAAAATGATAGAGATTTTTCTTCTTTTGAGCAATTTCATTGCCACACCTATTTAAGAAAAATAGCAGTAATTCCTTAATATTTAATACAGTTTATATTCATATTTCCTCAATTGTCTAAAAAATGTCTGTTTAAAATCAATTTGTTCAAATTAGTACCCACTCAAGCTGCAAGCTGGTTGTTATGTTTCTTGGATTTTTGTTAATTTAGGATAAACTCTTTTCTCTAACCTCTGCCTCCTTTTTTTTTCATGTTTTTATCACATGGCAAATACTAAGTCAATTGTCTAGTGGTAAGAACTATAGTTTTAATTGGTCTTTCTCCGTTCTTGTGATACTGTTTAAATTGTTGAAGGAATAATTTTTATCTTAAAAACAGGAAGTGATGGCCGGGCGCGGTGGCTCACGCCTGTAATCCCAGCACTTTGGAAGGTCCAGGCGGGTGGATCACGAGGTCAGGAGATGGAGACCATCTTGGCTAACACAGTAAAACCCTGTGTCTACTAAAAATACAAAAAATTAGCTGGGAGTGTTGGCGGGCGCCTGTAGTCCCAGCTACTCGGGAGGCTGAGGCAGGAGAATGCCGTGAATCCAGGAGGCGGAGGTTGCAGTGAGCCGAGATCGTGCCACTGCACTCCAGTCTGGGTGATAGAGCGAGACTCCGTCCAAAAAAAAAAAAAATCAAAAACTCAGGAAGTGATATCTAGAAGTTTACTTAGGTTCAGTTTCAACTTTGGTAATATTGAATATTGTTTCTAACAGGGATACAATATCCTGCTTTCTAGCGTTTAATAATGGTAAGATTAATCATAGGTTCTGTGCCAATAGGCTAATCCTTTCTTTGTAATGTTCCCCATCAATCTTTCTTCTAATTGTTTATTCCTCTGCCTGAAATAACTGATTCACTGCAAATTGCAAAATAGCAATGATTTTATTCTGGCATTTCTTCCTCATGCATTAGCTTAATTCTTTTCTAAAAAGCACTTTTCATGATTGGCTAGGACTACTGTAGTATATCAAAATACAGTCAACATGGGGACTTTAGGGAAGATATTAAATTTTCCTTTAATTGACAATTTTAGAATAAGGAAATGGTGGTCTAGATGCCTAGATAGTAATCAATTTTTTTGTTGTTATTTAATGTGATTGTTATGCATTGACTATATCCTCTCTTCAAGTATCCTTATTAACTCAATATTTGTAAAAAATGTATTTCTGAGGTAATATGGATTTAAAAATGTATTTTTTAAAACAGTGAGTTAATAAGGACTAATGTGTATTAACCAATAGAACCTGTTTTATTTTTCTGCACAAATGTTCTCATCTTTGTTTAGTTGAAGATTCTTCATTTTAGTTCCAAAGTCCTTTGATATAACATTATCAGAATATATTGTTCCTTTGATTCAGTTTCAAGTTTGGTAATATTGTTTCTCATACAGATGTGAAAAACTCACCTTGAACAGTTCTTACACCAGTCTTGGAATAAGCCAAATCTTGCAGATGCAGTAGTTGCTGTAAAATTCCAGAGTTCACAGTTTTGAAGATGGAGTGCCTATTCCTACTGGGCAGCTGTTGTTTATAGGCTCTTTTAGTGAACAGAGCTAGGATACATGATTATTGGGAAAAAATAATTGATACAAATATTTCCCAAAAGTATATTATTACAATTTATTTTCCTGTTATATTTATATGGTTTTTTCCTTATACTAAAATTCTTAGGTCCTAAAACATTAACATAATTATTTGCTATATGTATGTGTATATATTAGATTCAAAATAATAACAATCTTATCACTAAAAATCAAAAGTGAGTGAAGTTTGAGATGGCTTTATAGTTTTACTTTGTCCTTAGACTGCATTTCTACTTTAGATCTACAGTCAAAATATCAAATTTTAAAATCACTTTAAATTGTTCTTTTTTTGGTGACTATGCAATCAACTTTATGTTCAGTTTGAATTTATAAGTTTGGTTTCAATTTTAGAAATTGTAGTTATTTTAAATTATTTTTATTTTTAAATATGCAAATCATTTACTTTAGCCCAAAGTCAAAACACATAACCAGTTACATGCAGGGAATATTAATTTCTATATTTGATCCCTCTACTTTGTTTTCTTCTTCATCCATACATAGTAATTTATTGCTATTTCTCTAGCATTTATTTTTGCAATTATTAAAAATATATGCACAGATTTCTATTCTTTCTCATTTTATACAAGGTTAAGATACGCTACATACATTCCATACATTGTTGTTTGTAACCTAATATATCCCATTTTAGATAAATCAGTGACTTAGGATTGGGTAAAATGGTACTGAAATCTGATAACCAAGGGCATAATTATATGGTAAAACCCATTGAGACGTGTTTATTTGAATTTGCATTTCAGTAGTGATTCATAGAAACTCTCTGACCTTACCTATCAGACAATGCTGACATTTAGTAGACTACAAAATAGAGCAACTGAAATATTTTAAACACAGTCATCCTCTGCAGGTATTTATTTTTAGCAAATGAAAAAGCTATTTTTATTCAGACGATGTTGTCCTACTCATGAGCCAATGGCTCTTTCTCTGTGTGGGGATCTGCTCCACCATTCACAGTCTGGGACTCTTCAACGGTATTTGCTCCACGTCCCCAGCAGTACCTAATCAAACAGTGAGAAGACCCCAGCTCAGAGATTGAAGAAGTTAAATTTATACTAATAGGGGTGTGAGAATTGGGACATAAGAGATTAATACATCTTTTCATGTATTAAATTTGGTTTAGTAAATTGAGAGCTGTTGGGGCTCATGTGGACAGAGGTAGAACAGTTTGGGCTGAAAAGGAAGAGAAGAGTAAATGAAGTCTGCAGAAGGAAGAAAAGAGGAAATGGGGAGAATCCCAGGGAGTTCTTCCTCTCCCCCACTTTTTAGCCTAAGACTTTTCTGTAATGGGTCTGGATTCCTGCCTGTGGGTTTTATAACAATGCCCTTACTTTTATTTTGTAGTTCTCTTTCAGCACAATTTTAAAACAACATGAGCCAATTTCCTACAACCAAAATTTCCTAATTAATAAGCTTGGCATATGTATGTTTGATTGTAGCAAATAGGCGCATAAGTCACCATTAGCAAGAGATATCCATATGGAGATATTCTAATGCTTGGATACCTGTGTTTAGTGAATATAAGGGCTCCAAAAATGAGCACCCTGTCATCTTATTGTGATTCTCAGCCAAAATTGGAGACATATAGTGTCTACAACCAATCAGGTATTAAGAAGGTACCTAAGGAGAATATCCTGTGACTGAATTGAGGGGGCATTCTAATCTGATAGGCATAAGGAAGAGGTAAACTTGTTTAGACTCTCTAGAAATGCACATTTAGCAAAGAATTATCTTGTGCTTTCAATAATTCCTAAAACTCTGTGAGCTGGAACATTATGATTTGAGGGAAATTATACTTACTCATTCATTTTTATTTTATTTCCCTTTTCAGTAATGTGAGTCAGCAAACATCACATCAATATGCTTCATAGATTTTAGGAACTGTATTTCCTCTGGAAATTAAGAACCTCAGGGTAAAAATGTAGAGGAACATAAGTAACAGGGATTTAAAAGTTTTAGAGAGTCTACCCTGAAAAATCTCTTGTTTTTTAATAATACATTTTTGTATTTTTCAATGCAATTTTGTTTATACTTTGTGAGAAGACAAAAGAGTTCCTAAAATAAGGCTAACTGTAATTCTATTTTTCATGAAATGCCATAAATTTTGAATTAAGATGGACCTAAAATAAGGTTTAACTTTTCTCAAATAGATTATTACTTTAAAGTATAATTACACTAAATTTTATTATCAAGAGTTTTGTGAACTATAAAAGGATAATACAAAATAAATTTTTAGGATGTCTTTGAGGTAAACTCTTACCCTGTTCATCTAGGACTCTCTCTTACACACACACACACACACACACACACACACACACACACACACACATACACACATTAATTGCTTGGCAAATTTTATTTCACAACCTCAAATTGACTTTATTTGGGTTAAATTCATTTTGAAGAACTAAATTATTAGAATCAGCTTCCCAAGTCAGTTAAATCAGCTAGCTATTGGCCAGCTTGCTGAGTATACATGTTGCAGCTGAGGGTTAGTATCATTTAATATCCTGGAGGAGACTAACACTGAGCGTTCTTTGATGCCAATCTGGTGGCCATTCTCAATGCCACCATTTTCACTTGTATAATCTGTCTCAGGAAAATCATATTTTCAACCTTTACGAGGTAGTTAAAGAGAGATATTTGCTGTTGACATGCAACTAATTTTTTGATGGTTATTCCTAATAAGTTACTTCTAACCAAAATCTATTCTAATAATGGTCATGAACAAGCAACAAACATCTATACTCTTCAAAATAGTTTTAAATATACTATCTACCCTAACACACATTAATACAGAAATAGTTAACTGAATACTGGGTCTAAATTTTGAGGATACATGTAGTTTATATACAAATAAATGTTGGAATTACAGAAACGGACAAAAAATACTCTGCTAGAAATGCTTGTACACTTTTACATGTTACATGACTCACAATAGTAGGTGTGAAATATATTATTTTGACAAAGTGTTATTTTGTATTAGTGTTATCGTCAGCTTGTTATTGTGCCTGCTTAAAACTTTCTGATAGCTTCATATAGATATAAATTTAAACTCTTTATCATTGTTACAGTCTTTCATATTCTAGCCACTTCCTACCACTCTAACCTTAATACCTACTGATCTTCCTCATTTGCTCTCTTTTAAAAAAATCCTTGAAATAATGTTTATAATACTTACAATGATGCATAGCACATAATAGGCACTGTGTAAGTCTTTATGGAATGGAAAAGAAGGAAAAGACTGAATTGATTAAAGATTAAGTACTTATTTCCTTTTGTATACTTTTTTATTCTTATATATTTACTTCAATTTTTATTTTGGATCCCAGTACATGTATAGTTTTGTTACATCGGTACATTCTGTAGTAACTCTAGTGTAGTTATTTTTTCTTATGTGAATAAATATATGTTATAATAATTATTAATAGAAATAGGACTGCAATCTTGTAAGAAAATTTATTCTAAAATTTCTGTAAGTTGTTAAAGTGGTTTAGTATTTTAAATATTGATTTGCAAATGGCATTTATATAATGGTAAGATTGAGGACAGAATGAGATGAGAGAGACAGAGTGGGACATGCATAGCATTTTTCAGACCTGGATTCATCAACAAGTCACAACCTCTATAGCTCAATGTATTAACATACTTAAAAGGTAAGGTTATTAGAGTGTATTGTGTGATTTTGAAAGGGGAAAAAAAAAGAAAAATGTCCACAAAAAGGACAACCTTGGATGGCTGCTGTCTTTGGTTGTCCACAGGAAAGGAAATCTTAGCTAATGGATCTCAAACTTACCAGCATTGACGATGGAGATAAATCTCAAGTGGAAATGTCTATAGGCCTTTTTAGGCTGTAAAGGTTATAGAACCTGTGGCAAAATTATATTGTAATCTACAGCCATTAACATTTGACTTGTAGAAATCCTTTTCTAAGTCAATGTCCTTTCTAGTGTCCTTCTGATTCCTATGACTTCATATTACAGTACAGACTTTCATTCATCTGGTACTTTAAAAGTCTGCAAATACAATTTTTGATTTTAAATACAAATTATTGCCTTTTAATATTTTTGGCTTATCTATAGCTTGACTAAGGGGAATAATATGATTATGCCAATACAAGTATTTACAATCTTTGATATTTATTGTTTCTATTTAAAATGAATAATCTGGTGTTCTGTTATCTAACTTAGTCTCAAGTGTATTTTAGTTAGCATTAGTCATTTTCTCAGCCCTGGTCAGTTCTGAGTCTTTGCAACACTATGTATTCAAAGAAAGAACTAGATAATAGCAAGTCTGAATAATAGTAATCCTTCAAAGAAAGGAGTAGCTACTAGAAATACTTTAAAGAAAAAACAATAGAAAAAATCATTTTCCCCTCAGATAACAGTATCTTAAACCTTTCAAGAAGGTGAGAATAAGGCAGAGCAGGAGGTGCTAAGGAAGGAAGAGTGAATAACAATGATACCTAAACAGAAAAGGCAAGCTTCAAATGAAACATTTCTTTAAATCCCTTGTTTCAAAACAGAAATTCATTCTTGTCATACATTCTGTTTAGTAGCATGTTTATTTGAGATGATTTTTTTTTCGTAATAATAGCTTCCATTTATTGAGTGCTTAGTATATACCAGGCACTCTGTAAAGCATTTACACATACCTTTCCATTCAGTATTCTCAATTCAGTGAAGTGGTACTCGGAGAGTCCAATTAATGGATAACTCCAAAGTGATAGGGTCAGTGTTTGAACCCAGGGCTATTTGATTCCATAGCTAATCTCTTAAACATTATCTTTCAAAATAATGTGCCAAGCTTATAAAATAATTTTCTATATCCTCTAGATCACTATCATTAAAAGGGTATACAATACCTCATGTTTAGAGGATTGACTTAAATATTTAAATGGTAAATTCCTCTGCCCCATCCAGAGAGATTTGGAAGAGTTGATCTAGTGTGGTACTAAAGGATCAATATTTTCAACCAGGAAGCTTGGTGATCATAATGCAGGTGGCCAAGAGCTTCACTGTAAGAAATCATATGCTTGTAGATTTTTCTTCTACCTATTGCTGTATCAACTAAGCTCCCCACCTTGTCTTTCCTTTGTAAAGGAAAAAATCAAGCTGTTATATCCTGAGACAAGTCTCACCTTACCCAGGAGGTGGCTAAAGTGCTAAGGAGGGAAGCAAAGGAATGACAGTGAGGCACAGCAATATGTGTCTTTCTCTTCTTGCAAGACCTATGATGAGTAACTGGTTGCAAATTTGTTTGAAAACTTTCCCTACCTTGGCAAGCACAAATGCCTTCTGCTTACCATGTGAACAAATTTGTAAAAAGGTGTCTTTTCATAAAACTATGGTGACTCTCTCTCTCAGGAAGGTAATACTGGTGTTTGGAGGAGAGTTGGAAAGCTGAGAATCTATGACCTAATACAGTAAAGTTTTTTCTCTCAATTTCTTTGCTAAGTGGTCTTGAGAATTTTTTTTTTAGAATAGGTATGTTTTTGTTTTTGTATGTAAGTGTGGAAATTTGGCATATAAATCCATCATGAAAGACCACCTACATTGCACATGTTTTAATTAGGCACTTTTAACCATCATATACTTATTTAAAATGACTTACACTACAGTAGATACATTGGAAATCAGCCAAGATGTTATAAATATTTTGGCAATATTTGAGCAGCCAAAGAAATGTCAACTTCTATTTGGAAAATTTAAAAATATCATTATAAGTTCGGTTGAAAGCTTCTAACTGTAATTCTGTTGACCACTGACCTATAGCAGGAACTTTTGTAAAAAAAAAAAAAAAAAAAAAAATGTTCCTCTGAGAGCCCAGAACTGGAAGCAAGTTATTATGACATTTGCTTGAAAAAAATTATATCCTCATCTCTAAAATTTATAAAACACCTAGATTTTGAAGAGTAACAGGGGAACGCCTAATATATGTGTTGGAATATTCAACCAAAAAGGGTTGCCAGCATTTAATTTTAGTTTTCTTCTCTTTACTCCTGAATGAATTCAAAGGGTTGTGGATATTCTGACATGTAAGGTGAAAATCGAGTTTAAGGACCATTTTCCCCCAGAGTATAGAAAATTCGTTAGATTAAGACCTTGAATATTGAGACCTCAAAAATGAATAACCCATGACCAATTGAAATTCTTTTCTTGTAGAGACATTCATTTCTGTGCATGAATACAGAGTCACAATAGGTACCTACATGTTACAAAATGTCATCTGCCCCATTGTTAAGGACTTGTCTTCCACAGTGACATAGTGTAATAGCAAGAAGCAAATGCTGTTAAGGCTTGATAAGACATGTTCTATAGAGGTGAAGCTAGATTTACCCTCTTTTTAGTAGACTTTTTGGGAATAAGAAAGATGCTGAATTTCATGCTAATAGGGCAAATTGGTTTTGTTAATTTATCAGAAATAATATTGCATTTGGAATTCAAGTATGTGGAACAAATATAGCCTTTGCCATTATAGTCCTAGAAAGCTAGTATAGAAATGCAAGTAGAAAAAATTGCAGGGTTAGTCTTCATCAGAGTAACTTTGTTAATCTCACCTTGAAATGCAGTAATGATAACACGATTAAAATAATTAACTGGAAGAGGTCTCTGGAGCCATACAACTTAGATCAATAATAGCTTCGTTCTTGTTGGTTGTATCGCACTCAACAAGTTATTTAACCTCTCTGCCCCAATTTCCTTATGTGTAAGCAAAGATAATGAGATCATTTATATCACAATACTTTTATAAGATTATATGAGTTTTGCATGCCAAGGGCTTTGGATTATTTTTGGCATAGAAAATTCCATCGTTGCTGTGTATAGTTTGTTTCATTATTAGTTTATTATTTCACTTATGAGTGTCCCTTTATGGCATGGATATTAACATATCTGAAAATACAAATTCATCATGTAGGCAAATAATCTCTTAAGTAAGTATGCTAGATTTAGCATGTAAAATATAGGACACTTAGTTAAATATAAACTTTTGATAAGTCATGAAAACATTTTCAGTATGTCTGAAATATTTTATGCACACCTATGCAATATTCTAGAAGCCTTTCAACCCTTTCAGAAAATATTGGCTCTTTTTTTCTGTAGTTCTAATAAATGTTTCAAATTGTTTCTCCTTAACCTAGCTTGAGACATAATCTTATATATGAGCTAGACACCATGACTAGGGACACAAAGTATTCCTTTTGACCAAGATTGAGTCATGTTATGGTCAGTGTTACCTGGAAGTTGTAGAATGTGATATAAGGTTATCTCCTAAACCAAGTCAAAGAGAAATAACCAGGGAAATCTGCTGAAACTATGGATAATAGAAGGAACCTTACTTTTAGGTGTTTGCAAAGGTGTTAGAATATAACTCTGAGGCTGCCAGAAGAGAGACTGTGCAATAAAGTTTAAGCAAAAACAATACAGAAGAAAGCACAGCAAAGAGATGAAAGAGAGAAAGCCAAGATTCGGTTCTCAGACATGCTCTGAATTCCTGCCGCCAGCCGACTGGATTTGATGTACGATTGGCCTTTTCAATTATGGAAACCATTAGATTCTCAATTTTTTTTTCTTTTTAAGATGGAGTGTCTCTCCATCTCCCAGGCTGGAATGCAATGGCATGATCTCAGCTCACTGCAACCTCTGCCTCCCAGGTTCAAGTGATTCTCTTGCCTCAGCCTCCCAAGTAGCTGGGATTACAGGTGCCCACCACCACATCCAGCTAATTTTTGTATTTTTAGTAGAGATGGAGTTTCACTAGGTTGGCCAGGCTGGTCTCAAACCCCTGATCTCATGTGATACACTCACCTCAGCCTCCCAAAGTGCTGTAATTACAGGTGTGAGGCCGGGCGTGGTAAACTCCCTATTTTGTTAATACCAATTTGCATTCAATTCCTCACAATCATAGCTGAAAGATTTATGGCAAATTAAAAAAAAAAGGCCATCTATGAGCCTTGAAGATGCCAGAGTCCAAGGATAGCAGGGTATCTGGGGATAGGGAAGGATGACAGATATCAAAAACACACTTTGTTCCTTAGTAATTGTGCCTGATATCTCTCCTACATTAGAAGCTATACTATAAACTTCTCAACAGTTTGGTTATCTATTGCTGTGTAACAAACTGTGCCAAAACTTAGTGGCTTAAAACAACAGTTTATCACTTATTCTTCTATGGGTTGACCGGGCTTATCTGGCTGGTCCTCACTTAAGGTCTCCAAGTAGTTTCATTAAGATGGCAGATAGGACTATAGTCATATGAAGGCTCTGGTGAGCTGAACATCCAAGATGGCTAACTCACATGGCTAGAAGTTGATACTCGCTGTTGGCTGTGAGCCCAGGTGGAGGTACCAACCCAAACACCATGTGACTTGAGCTTCTCACAGCATGGAAGCTAGGTTCATAGACAAGCATTCCAAGACATCCAGAGAGAAGCTGCAATGTTTCTTATAATTTACCCTCCAAACCATGAAGCATCACCTCTGTGTTTTATTGGCCAAAATTAAGTCATATGCCATTATAGATATAAGGGAAGGGGACTACACAAGGGTGTGAATACAAGAACACGTGGTTTACGGACCTGGGGGAAAGGAAGGGGTGGGTACATCACTGGCAACTCGCTACCACATTATGTTAATTAAAGTAGCCATTCCAATTACTCGTTCATATCAGAACAGCTATCACAAAATGTAATTTCCTTAGTTATTTACTTCTATATTATTTACTTTTCCCAGGAGAAGGTAAATTCTTTGAAGGCCCTGAAGACATTTACTCTTTCCCCAATGCCCGTTACAGGGCTTGCACATAGTAGCTGTTATTGAAAGAGTAAATACATCAACTAATAAATGAATGAATAATTTGTTTCTTGAAACCAAGTGGACTGGGCTTAGAAGATCATGTGTACTAAACTTACTAAATCATATTTTTATCATAGAAAAATGCTATTAGCCTGGAGATTAGAGTGCCTAAACAGGGAAGAATCAATTGGCCTAGACACATTTGGAGAAATTATTTTGGTATAATATACGTTTTGACAACATATGAAGAACTCAGAATAAAGCACTATTTTGTTAATTTATTTATATCTGCCACTAAAATTGTGAGTGTTTTTTTTTCTTTCACCACTAAAAATTTTAGGTTTGAAATGAATTAATCTACTATATTTATTACTTCAATCTCTATAAGATTATCAGAAAAAGTTAGAGGGGCTCTCACAACCCAAATTGAAGGGGATTTGATAGGAGCTGGAGTATTAAGAATGTAACAGTTAATGACCATATGGGTCCTGCCCATTATTAATGTTCAATTAATAATACTCATCAAGAGTATAATTAATATTTAGTAATGATTTAAGAAATAAATGTAACTAGTTTGGTATGTGAGGTGAAGCTGGTGACACAGACTTTCTCTAGAAGGGCATTTAAACCAATTCATGTTATTTCAGTTTCACTAATAACTAGCACATTTGTTTTCTCAAATAATCATCAGAAATATTCTACAACAGCACATAGCCCTTAGAAACATTTTGATAATTTGAGTTAGACAAGTAAAGATTTTAGTTCCCTAGAAATACACATACTTTAAAGAATTAATGGATAACAACTTCTGGGGCAATTTGGATTTGAATTTTTGTCAAATTTTCAATGTTTACAAAATTGTTTGGGGCATTTGGTAACCTAGAATATAGTTTATGCTTTTCTCCCCTCCTGTCTCTTGGTTTGTGCCTCAAGAGTACTGAGTACAGTTGAAGCATCATTCTGTAATCCTCTCTCATGTCTCTCATATTTTATTAATAATGCTAGGAAGGAATTTTTGGTGGTTATCTTTCCAGTCATCATCATCATTGCTATGACCTTATGCAATAAGAAAATAATAGGGCTTTGCCTAGGTCTTTGTAAATACTAAATTAATTTCTACAATTCTGAAGACAGATGATCATGAGTATGAATCTCAGCTCTGCTACTTAATATTTGAATGCTCTTCCCCAAGTGTCTTTATCTTTCTAAAACTCAGTTTTCTCATCTAAAAACTGGACTTCATAATAGCACTGTTTCTTATGGTTGTTGTAAGGATTAAATAAATTAATACCTGTAAAGTGTTTAGAACAGTGGGGAACAGTAAGCACTATGTAATTGTAAGCAATTGTGATTATGATTATTGTCTACTGATCCAGATTCACAATCTTCTGAAGGAGTTAAAATATGATTATGTATTAGCCTGACACACCCATAACTAGAAAAAACAAGTTCAGAGAAACAGAATTGACCAGCTAAGAGCACACAGCTACTGAGTTGCAAATAAGTTTCAGCTTGAAGGGCTTACAATTTATAATTGGTGTGAAGAAACAGTAATTGTTTTCTGTGGAGATGCCAAATTCTTTCTCTATGTTCTCAGAATCCCAGGACAGTGTTCCCAGCAACATAGATGGTATGAGATACTTGGTATTAATTCAGGGAATCCAACTATATAAATTTTTCTTTTATTGAAAGTATAGTTATAATTTTTAATTGTGAACCATTTCTTAGTGCTCCTGAGTTTGAGACATATTCTAAAAAAATTTCTTAGTTCACATAAGATTAAATTTTGAGATGCAAGCTATTTTTGTTGTTTCTTCCTTTTATATTTGGTTTCTATTTTTTTTTTTTTTTTTAGTTTTATTTAGTGGCAGTGGTTTTTGAGTTGTAGTTTTCTTTCCTTCTACTGCTAATAATTTACACTGACCTAGATAAAAGTTTTCTCTGTAGGTAGGCAGGCAGGCACGCAGTAATTAGATATCTGACTGTATTAAGAACTACTTATATCAAAATGTGATTCATTGTACTTCTCAGATAAGGATTCCTCTTTGGTCTCTGGTGAGGTAGCAATTACCACATCATTTTCAAACTTCAACAGCTTATATGTGGAATTTGCAAGCGTGTGTGCTGTGTAAGCACAAATTTGATGCCTATGTTTAGACTCTTTATGACCATGTCGCAAATTCTAAGGCAGCATTTATGCAATGGAAAGTAAAGATATGACACAGAGACATCACACAAAAGAACTGCAGAGTTGACTTTTACACTAATGCTTCACTTTGTAAATAAGGAAAACTGAAGTATCTTCAGCCCTATGGAACTAACATTAAAAAGGAGAAAATTAATGTACATGATCTGATTATTTTCTATTATACTAGGGATTAGTATTGTGCCACATATGTTTCACTGAACCTAGTAATAAACAACTGTTACTTATTTATTTATTTGCTGTAAGTTCTTTCCCTGTATATGGGTGTGGTGCCACACAGTAGGCATAATGAGTTCCTACCAATTGGTTAATAAGGTTAAAAAGATTACTGTAAGTGTTTGAAATAAAAAGTTACAATAACTTAGGCACAAAGGGTTAAGGGCATACTCCAATAAGAGAAAAAAAATGCCCATATATTAAAATCATTAAAAATACGTTTTAACATTGCTTATCTTTTAATAATTAATTTATTAATTTACAGGAAATACATTGATATTAAAGTACAATTTTATTCCTGTACCATTAGAAAATGTCGCTTACCATAGAGGCAGGGAAAGGGAAAAGCACTGTTTATAAGACTGTGAGTTTATATCTATAACAAAAGATTTAATCTTCTTCAAAGAGAATCTGAATATGTGATTTTTAATAGAAAATATACCATTTTAACTTTGGTTATTATACAATATGGAATTTAATAATTTTGTCCACCAATTTCTATTTAATATTTACCTGACTTCAGAGGCACGGTGACATATATAAACATAAGAAATACAATGTGGATTTTATAGGCAGGATCCATCCTACTGTGCTTCTAAAATGACTCACAGAGAATATACTGAACAGTATCACAGATAAGTGCAAACAGTGTAAAAAAGCTTATTATGGAAAAGTTGCCCAAAAGTCCTATTTTTTTTTCTTATCCATCTTATAATTCAGCATCCATCATTATATTCGTTCTCTGGAAAATATACTTGGCTACCTTAACCACCCCCTCCCCCATGTCTGCTACTTTTGCAAAACCTTAGCCAGGGTAAAAACCTCACTACTGAATGTGACCAAGGGAAAACACAACTAAGGAGATTTATCTTACTTAAAATTGATGATCACAAGTTTCAAGTGGGAATACATTGTTCTCTTTCAATCATACAAGATATCTTCAAATATATATTCATATATTTATATCCTCACCTTATATATTTAATATATGTTAAATATATTAAATAAATATAATAAATAACATATATTAAATATATTAAATAATATATATTAAATATATTAAAGGATATATAGATATCCTTTCTTTTCTATTCAGGCACTCCTCCACAATCCTTGACTCAGCTATTGAGTTTGTTTCCAGTTTATTGAGGAAAAACAGTAATCAGAAAACATCTCTATAAACTTTGATTTTTAAGATTTTTTTCCATTTCTGTGAAAAATGTTGTTGGCATTTTGATAGGGATTATATTGAATCTCTAGATTGCCTTGTAGGTTTTAGTATATAGATCTTTCACCTCCTTGATTAAATTTATTCCTGAGCATTTTATTACTTTTGATTCCATTGTAAGTGGAATTGTTTTCTTAATTCTTATTACATTTGCTGTTAGCACATAAAACATAGATAATTTTCATATGTTAGCTTTGTATCTTGCAACTTCATTATATTTATTAATTAGTTCTAAATGTTGTTTTCCCTTTTGGATTTTGTATACATAAGATTATGTTCTCTGTGAACAGAGGTAATTTTACTTCTTTATTTTATATTTGGATGTCCTTTCTTTTTCTGGCCTATTTGCTCTGGCTAGGACTTCTAGTACTATGTTGAATATAAGTGGTAAGAATGAGCACCCCGGTCTTGTTTCTGCTCTAAGAAGAAAAGCTTTCAATGTTTTACCATTGAATACAATCTTAGCTGTGAGTTTTTCAGATGTGGCCATTATTATGTGAAGGTAAATTCCTTCTATACCTAGTTTTTTGAGAGTACTTTCATGAAAACCTGTTAGATTTTGTCAAATGCCTATTGTGTAACTATTGAGATGCTCATGTGATTTTTATTCTTAATCTATTAATGTGATGTATCTCATTAATTTGAGTATGTAAAACATCCTTGCATCAAATAAATAAATCTCATTTAGTAATAGTGTATGATCCTTTTAATGTGTGGCTGATTTTAATTAGGTAGTATTTTATTGAAGATTTGTTCATCTATGATAAACAGGGACATTGCTCTGCAGTTTTTTGTTTTTTTTTTTTCTTATAATGTCTTTGTTTGGCTTTGGTATCAGAATTAAGATTCATATAGAACCACAAAATATCTCAAATTGACGAAGCAATCTTGAGAAAAAAGTACAAAGTTGGAGGCATCATACTATTGGATTTCAAAATATATTACAAAGTTATAGTAGTTAAAACAGTATGGTATTGGTATAAAAACAGACATAATGGAAGAGACTAGAGACCCTATTAATAATCCCACAGATACATAGATATTTATCTTCCACCAAGGTGCCTGACAGAATACACAATAGGGAAAAATAGTCTCTTCAAAAAAATGTTGAGAGAATGAATATCTACATGCAGAATAATAGAATTTTTTTTTTTTTAACTTACACCATACACAAAAATCAACTCAAAATCGGTTAAATACTTAAACATAAAACTTGAAATTGTAAATATCCTAAAATAAAACATGGAAAAATCTTTATGACATTGGTGTTGGCAGTGATTTCTTGAATATAATACCAAAAGCGCAAGAAACAAAAGTAAAAATTAGGCAAATGGGACTACATAAAACTGAAAAGCTTCTGCACAGCATAAGAAACTATTAGGCTGGGTGCCGTGGCTCACGCCTGTAATTCCAGCACTTTGGGAGGCCAAGGCAGGTGGATCACTTGAGGTTGGGAGTTCAACACCAGCCTGGCCAACAAGATGAAACCCCATCTCTACTAAAAATACAAAAATTAGCTGGGTTTGGTGGGGGATGCCTGTAATCCAAGCTACTCGGGAGGCTGGAGCAGGGGAATCACTTAAACCCAGGAGGTGGAAGTTGCCATGAGCCAAGATTGCACTACTGCACTGCACTACAGCCTGGGCGATGGAGCAAGACTCCAAAAATAAATAAATAAATAAATAAATAAATAAATAAATAAATAAAGGGAGGGAAGGGGGGAGGGAAGGGGGAGAGAAGGGGGGGGGGGAAGGGAGGGGGGGGGGAGGGAGAAACTATTAATAGTTTCACTATTAATAGTGAAAAGGTAACCTGTAACCTGGTTGAAATGGAGACAAATATTTGTAAGCCATATATCTGATAAGGGGTTAATATCTAAAATATGCAAGGAACTCCTACAACTCAACAGAAAGAAAAAAGGACCTGATTTTGAAATGGGCAAATGATTTTGATTGACATTTTAAAAAAATACATAGATGTCCCAAAAATATTTGAAAAGATGTTTAATGTCAGTAATCATTAGAAAAATTCATATCAAAACCACAATTAAATATGTCTTCACAACTATTAGGATGTCTATTATTAAAAAAATAGATATATCTATCTGTAGAAAATTATATAGAGATAGATATGATCTACTCATTGGTTGTTTCCAGTTACTACCTATTAAAAAATATGAGTATTTGCTACAGGTTTTTATGTGAACATAGTTTTTATTTTTCCAGGGTAAATACCCAGCAGTAGGGTTGAAGAATCATATGGCAATTACCTTTTAAGTTTTAAAAGATACTGTTCAACTGTTTTTAAGAGTGGCTATACCATTTTGTGTTCCCAGTGCATCCTCATCAGCACTTGGTGTTAATATTATTTTTCAGTTAGCCTTTCTTATGTGTGGAAGTATCAAATAGTTGCTACAATTTGCATGTTACTAATGGGCGATGATGTAGAGCATTTTAAAAGCATTTGTCATATACATATCATCTTTAATAAACTTTCTGTTCTTTTGCCCATTTTCAAATTCGATTATCTGATTTCATATAATTGAGTATAGTGAATTCTTTACATATTTAAGTTAAAAACATTTTGTCAAATATGTGGTTTGCACATATAATTTTTATATTTTGTGGCTTGCATTTTTATTTGCTTAAGAGTTTCTTTCACAGAGCAGGTTTTTGGATTTTTACCAAATTTATTTTACTGACTTTTTTCTTTTATAGATCATGTTTTTTTTGTCATGTCTAAGAACATTTTAACCACACAGTAAAAATATTTTCTACATATTTGTATGTAGAAGTTTCATTTTACATTTAGATACATGATCCATTTTACATAAATTTTTGTATGAAGCGTGAGTTAGTTTCAGGTTTAATGTTGTCTACTGATATTTAATAATTCCTACATCATTTGTTAAAAAGACTATCCTTCCTCTTTTGCATTGCTTTTGCCCTTTTATTTAAAAAATTAGTTGACTATACTTGAGTGGATCTATTTTATTCATTGATTCTCTAATGTGTTCCGTTGATCACCGTGTCTATCCGTCCACCAATGATATACTTTCCTGATAATTGTAGGTTTATAATAAAGAGGTCTTAGAATCAGATAGTGGAGTTCCTTCACCTTCATTTTTCTTTTACAAATTGTTTTACTATTCTAGTTTATTTGCCTTTCTATATACATTTTAAAATTGGCTTGTCTATAGCTACAAAAATATCCTACTGAGATTTCATATGACATGCGATAAACCTATAGATCAATTTGGGGAGAATTAACATCCTCCCTATGCTAAGTTTACTGATTTATGACCATGGCATATTTCTTTATTTATTATGGTCTTCTTTTATTTTTCATCAAAATTTATAGTTTTCAGTATGCATATTCTGTATGCTGTTTAATATCCTGTATATGCTTTGATATACCTAAGTAGCTTTTTGGGGTATTATAAATGTTACTGTATATTTAGTGTTTGTTTCTGATTATTCATTTCTATTGTGCAAAAATACAGTTCTTTATGTGTGTTGACCTCGTATTCTATAACCTTGATAAATTCAATATTTAGTTCTAGGAAACATTTGGAAACTCCTTGATATTTTCTGCATACACAATCATGTAATCTGCAAATAGGCTCAGTTATAGTTGCCTGTATTTTATTTTCCAGTCTTATTTCACTGGCTAGGACTTCTGGTACTATGCTGAATAGAAATAGTGTGTGCATTATGCATTCTTCTTAATCTTAGAGTGGAAGATTTTAGTCTTTAATCATTAAATATGATTTTAGCTATGGGTATATTGTAGAAGTACTTTATTAGGTTAAGGATGGTACTATTCCTACTTTTCTGAGCTTTTTAAAATAATTATTAGGTGTTGATTTTTGTCAAATAATTTTTTGTGTCTATTAATGTATCATGAGGATTTTTTATACTTTAGATTTTCAGTATGATGGATTATAGTGCTTTGTTTTCAAATGGTGATTTTCAAATCCATCTTGTATTTCTGGAATGAAACTCCTTTGACTATGATATAATATTATTTTTATATATTATAGAATTCTGTTAGAGTTTTTGAGAATACTTGCATTTATGTTCATGAGAGACATTTTTAAGAGTTTTCATGTTTTGTATTGTCTTCATCTGTTTTTGGTAATGAGGAAATTCTGGAATCATAATATGACTAAGAGATATTTCTTTCTATTCTGTTTCCTCAAATAAATTGTGTAGAATTGAGGTTGTTTCTTGTTTAAATTTTTGGCAGAACTTACTAATAAAACCAACTATGTTTGGAAATTTATTTTTGAAAAA
Organism: Papio anubis; assembly: GCF_008728515.1. Classification (NCBI taxonomy): domain Eukaryota; kingdom Metazoa; phylum Chordata; class Mammalia; order Primates; family Cercopithecidae; genus Papio; species Papio anubis. The sequence goes on along the minus strand of NC_044979.1, from coordinate 65,232,202 downwards.
CCAACTGGAAAATTGTTTTTAATACTTATATCCAATTTAGGTTATATCTTCTTGGATGAGCTTTGGTAACATCATTATTTTGAGTAATTGGTCCAATTTATCTAAGTTGTTGAAATTGTATGAATTGTTCATAGTTTTTTCTTGTTATATTTTAATATCTATAGTGATATTTTCTTTTTGCTGGTATTGCTTTGTGTCTCTTCTTTTTTCTTTGACAATCTTCTAGAAATTTTTATTCATATTTAAAAAAAGCAGATTTAGTTTCATTGATTTTCTCTCTATATATTCTTTTTGGGTTTTCAGTTTTATTGTTTTTCTCTTTTCCTTATTATTTCTTTTTCTATTATTTATTTCCTCTTTGCTTTGAGTTAATGTTTCTATTTTTCTAGGCTCTTTAGGTGGAAGCTTACAGCATTATTTGGAAAGTATTCTTTCTTTTTAAAGACATAGAAGCATTTAGTGTATACATATACTTCTATGCTTTATTTTAGTTGCATATCTCCTATTTTAAATATTGTATTACAATTTTAATTAGTAAAATTTATTTTCTTTTGACACATGCATCACTTAGAGGTATACTGTCTACTGCTTGTGGATTTGTCTCTGTTTTTGTTACTGCCTTGTACTTTAATTCCAGTTGATCAGTGCTTATTGCACTTTGCACGATTTTGATTTTTTAAAATGTGTTAGATTGGTTTACAAAAGAGTGTCCCATATCTTGGTTAATATTCTACTTATGCTTGAAAAAAATGCATATTCTGCTGCTGTCTAACAGAATGTTTCCAAAAATCTTAATGAGATTTTTTGACCGATAAAGTTGTTCAGTTATTTTATATCCTCTCATTTTTTAATCCAGTTGCTCTATTGATTACTGAGAGCCCCAGTTTTCTCTGTTTGTTCATTTGTTTCCAATTTGCCGTCTTTCTATTTGTTACTGTAAAATTTTTATAATTATTTTAATGTATCTCTTTAAATATTTTTTTTTTTCAGTGAAAGAAAGTGAGGCATTTATTGCAGGGCGCCAAGCAAGGAGAATTGTGCAGTTCATCCTGAAGACCCAAACTCCCCGGTGACTTACAGGTAAGGCTTTTTTGAATTAATTTTCATTTTTAATTTTTTTTATTTCCATGTTTTTGGGGAACAGTTGGCATTTGATTACATGAGTAAGTTTTTTAGTGGTAATTTGTGAGATTTTGGTGCACTCATCACTGGAGCAGTATACAGTGAACCCATTGTGTAGCCTTTTATCCCTCACCCACTTCCTGCCCTTTCCCTGGAGTCCCCAAAGTCCACTGTATCATTCTATGTCTTTGTATCCTCGTGGCTTAGCTCCCACATGTGGGTGAGAACATAGTGATATTTGGTTTTCCATTCCTGAGGTGCTTCATTAGAATAACAGTCTCCAATCCTATCCAGGTTGCTGTGAATGCCATTAATTCATTCTATACACACACACACACACACACACAGACACACACATATATATATACTGTATATATATCTCACAGTTTCTTTATCCACTTGATTGATGAGCATTTGGGCTGGTTCCACATTTTTGCAAATGTGAATTCTGCTGCTATAAATGTGTATGCAAGTATGTTTTTTGTGTAATGACTTATTTTCCTTTGGGTAGATACCCAGTAGTGAAATTGCTTGATAGAATGGTAGTTCTACTTTTAGTTCCTTAAAGAATCTCCATACTGTTTTCCATAGTGGCTGTACTAGTTTACATTCCCACCAGCAGTGTAAAAGTGTTCCCTTTTCACCATATCCATGCCAACATTTATTATTTTTTATTTTTTAATTATGGCCATTCCTGCAGGAGTAAGGTGGTATCACATTGTGGTTTTGATTTGCATTTTGCTGACCATTAGTGGTGAGAATTTTTTCATATATTTGTTGGCTATTTGTATATCTTGTTTCGAGAACTGTCTATCCATGTCCTTAGTCCACTTTTTGATGGGATTATTTTTTTCTTGCTAATTTATTTGAGTTTGTTGTATATTCTGGATATTAGTCTTTTGGTGGATGTATAGATTGTGAAGATTTTCTCCCACTCTGTTGTTCGTGTGTTTAATCTGCTGTTTCTTTTTCTGGGCAAAAGTTTTAAGTGACACTATTTCATGAGATAGAGAAATAGGGAATTCTCCCTAAATCATTCTATGAAGCCAGTATCACCTTAATATCCAAACCAAGAAAGGATATAATGAAAAAAGAAAACTACAGACCAATATCCCTGATGAACATAGATACAAAAATCTTAACAAAATACTAGCCATCTAAATCCAGTAGCATATCAAAAAGATAATCCACCATAATCAAGTGGGGTTCATACCAGAGATGTAGGAATGGCTTAACATACACAAGTCAATAAATGTGAAATACCACATAAACGTAATTAAAAACAAAAATCACATGATCATCTCAATAGATGCATAAAAATCATTTGACAATATCCAGCATTCATTTATGATTAAAATCCTCAGCAAAATTGGCATACAAGTGACATACCTCAGTGTAATTAAAGCCATCTATAATACAACAAACATAATACTGAACAGGGAAACGTTGAAAGCATTTCTTCTAAGAACTGGAACAAGACAAGGAACACCCAATTTTACCACTTCTATTCAACATGATACTGGAAGTCCTAGCTAGAGCAAGCAGAAAAGAGAAAAAAATGAAGGGTATCCAAATCAGTAAAGGGAAAGTCAAACTGTCACTGTTTGTTGATGATATGATTGTACACCTAGAAAACTGTAAAGACTCCCCCAAAAAACTCCTAGCTGATAAATGAATCCAACAATGTTTCAGGACACAAAATTAATGTACACAAATCAGTAGCACTCCTGTAGACCAACAGTGACCACTTTGGCTGTTGAGAATCAAATCAATAACTCAACCGCTTTTTACAATAGCTGCAAAAAAATAAAATACATAGGAATATAACTAACCAAGGAGGTGAAAGACCTCTAGAAGGAAACCTACAAGACACTGATGACAGAAATTATAGATGACACAAACAAATGGAAACACATTCCATACTCAGGGATGGATGGAATCAATATTGTGAAAATGATCATACTGCAAAAAGAAATTTATAAATTCTATGCAATTCCCATCAAAATACCACCATCATTTGTCACAAAACCAGAAAAAATAATTCTAAAATTCATATGGAGCCAAAAAAGAGCTCGCATAGCCAAAGCAAGACTAAGCAAAAAGAGCAAATCTGGAATCATCACATTACCTGATTTCAAACTATACTATAAGATCACAGTCACCAAAATAGCATAGTATTGATACAAAATTAGCCACATAGACCAATGAAACAGAATAGAGCACCCAGAAACATACCCAAATACTTACAGATGACTGATCTTCAACAAAGCAGACAAATACATAAAGTGGGGAAAGGATAACCTGCTCAACAAATGGTGCTAGGATAATTGTCAAGCTACATGTAGGAGAATGAAACTGAGTCCTCATCTCTCAGCTTATACCAAAATCAACTACAGATGGATTAAGGACTTAAATCTAAGACCAAAATCCATAAAAATTCTAGAAGATAACATCGCAAAAACCCTTCTAGATATTGGCTTATGAAAAGACTTCATGACCAAGACCCCAAAAACAAATGCAATAAAAACAGAGAAAAATAGGTGGGATTTAATTAAACTAAAGAGCATTTGTATAAAATTTTAATAGTTACTCTAGGACAGAGGTTCTCAACCAAGGAAAATCCCCCCATCCCTTCAAGAGACATTTGATAATATTTGGAGATATTTTTCATTTGTAACTGGGAAGTGGGGTGCTAATGACATCTGTCTGGTTGTTAGAGGCCAGACATATTGCCAGAAGCCTTAAAATGTGCAGAACAGTTCTACACAACAGTTAAATACTATCAATACTTCACCACTTCGAATAGAATGTAAGCACTTTACCATAATGATTCTCTCCCTTTATGATATGATTTTCTTAGGTGTATTTTCTGTACATACATTTGAACCAAATCAACTAATTTTGTCTGTTGTTCAGCTTGGAAACTTCTTATGAATATGTCTTCACATCAACTGATTTGCTCCTCTGTCATCTCCATTTTGCTATTATGCCATTCACGGAGTTCTGTAATTTGGTTTTCATATATTTTTATTTCTGAATTCCCAGTTTGTTCTTCATTATATACTTTTTTCTGAAAATGTTTATTTATCATTGGTTTCAAGGATGATTGCCATTGCTTGTTGGAATATTTTATAATAGCTGCTTGTATTTCCAACATCTAAATCATTTTTGATTGCTTTTCTTATTCTATGTGAGATTTTTCTTATTCTCAGCAAGACCAACTTTGGATTGTATCTTGGACATTTTGAGTATTGTCATGAGACTGTTTCCTAACCAAATTTTTCTATTTCAGCAGTCAGTCAACTTGTTTCGATTCAGAACACTTGTCCTGGCCTAATTTGTGGAATTGTGGATAAAACGTCAATTTTGTTTTCAAAGTCCTTGTTGTACTATTCTGATCGGTCCTGCTTATGTGCTATCCATAGGTCATTCAGAAACCTGAGTGGTATTCCACAATGTAGATCATTTCTTAAGGAACTGCTGTTTTGATTCTGCTCTGTTTCACACATAGACTGCCAAGGGTGTTTCATGCATTTATAATGCTGATTTAAAGAATATCTTCACCTTTCTTCCTTTCTTCTCTTTTTAATTCTCCCTCTTGTTCCTAAATGGGAAGGATAAAAGTATAACCTTCTTGCTTTAATTTATTTGCTTACTGTGGGATGGATTAATTGACAGGGCCCCATCCCACAGTCTCTGTGTTCACTGTACCTCATGGGGTAGGAAAGGGATGTAGCTTATTTGAGGTCATTTTCTTACTTCAGAGTGGGAATGGTCGTCAGAGCTGGAGAACTCACACTCAGTGTTGACAGGGACAGGCACTGCCTCTGTTTGCGTTAGCACAGGGCAGGGATGTTTGACAGTGTATCATTTTTTTGAGTCTAAAAGCAGCATTTGATTCTGTTGAACAATTTCTACTTCTTGAAATACTTTCTTTACTTACTTTATACCCTCTAGTCTTTTTTGTTTCTCCCTCTACGTACTTCATCTTTGTTGTTTTCTCTTCATTGGCCTGATCTCTAAATATAGAAATGCACTCTCTCTCTCTGTGGGCCTCTTCTCTTTTCTGTCTTTACTCATATACTTGGCAATAGTATCTTACAACCACATCAACACTAATGATTGCCATATCTTTGTCTTCAACTAGGACCTTCCCTTGAACATAAGAATCATTCACCGACTTGCCACTGGACCTACCTGTCTGGTAGTAAATTATAAAATATACCATTATCTACATATATCTTATGCATTCATGACATACCTTTTTCTTAACTTTTTGATATTTCTAGGCTATGCAGTTATCCATGAGTTTTTAAAATTTGTCACAAACCTCCAAAAATTTTTCAGTATAATTATTATTATTATTTTTTAATTTATTTATTATTATTATACTTTAAGTTGTAGGGTACATGTGCATAACATGCAGGTTTGTTACATATGTATACTTGTGCCATGTTAGTCTGCTGCACCCATCAACTCGTCTTTTACATAAGGTATAACTCCCAATGCAATCCCTCCCCCCTCCCCCCTCCCCATGATAGGCCCCGGTGTGGACCTATGCAATTCAAATTTTTGTTGTTCAAAGGTCAACTGCAAATTGGAGTACAAGGATATCACTGTCTACTGAGGAAAGACATTAAAGTCTAATGAATGCCTTCTGTCTATCAAGCACTGTCCTAGAAGTTTTTCTATATCTTAAATAATTTTCCACTAGAATCAAGGTAGGACTTGAACCCAAATCTTTTCATCCCAAGTTTGAATTATTGGTTTTTTTTTTTCCATTCCAAATTGCCTTTAACTCAGATACTGAATTAAACTCTTGCTTTATGCTGCAAAACAATTTTGCTAATTTATGCCATCCCTTAGTGTTCATCAAAATGACCTCTTTTTCATCATTTTAAAAGACAAGGTTGATAAAGTGACTCCTGATGTTGATAATGAGGGCTGTAAAGAGTAGTGACTTTGGCATTCTGTACTGTATTGATTGTGCAAACAGCCACGTTCACCTGGGAACTGACATCTGCAGGCCATTTCTCTCCCTCCCCTTGGGCAGTCCACTAATTTGAAGCCTCAAAGATTTCTGACCCTTGCTGTGCTTGATTAATGTGACAGTTGCTGAAAATCGCTTAATCACTCCAATGCCATTATGGGATAAACATTCTTTGCATTCAGCAGAAATACCTATGTTTTAAGGTGCTAACTGGTCAGATGGTTGTACTGAATTAAAAAGTATAAACTAATCTTAAATAAAAATTTTATTCAGAAAAGAGTAATATATAAAACACATCCCCAAATGTGCACATTTCAATCTTATCCTCAGTGATTTTGAAGTGAAGTGCTCATGACTCCCTTAGTTTCGTTCTTTGTGTTCAGATTTTGTGTCTATTACATTTTTCTTTCTATTACTTTTAGTTTTTAATTATCCTTCCTTGCAAATTTTTTTTCTAAATTATCTTCTGTTAGGAAAGTAACACAATTTCTCCTTTTAAAACACATTGTCTATCCAAGAACAAATAATCTAAAATGAAATATTGTTAACTATCTCTGCCATTTTTCTATCTTCCATCCTACAAATTCTCATAGACAATCATACCCTGCTGACAGGTCATTCCTAATATCCCATCCCGATCACCCTACCTAGAAAAGCTTTAGATGGATAAAAGTAAGGACTTCTAAAAATTATTGAGTCCTTCATATGTGACATATATTAACTTATTTTATCGTCAGAAGAGTCCTATCATGTAGATATTCATTTTCTTCAAGTCTGCAGACGAGAAAACAGTGGACACTCACTATAAAACCTGTCTCAACAGGATGTGGTCAACTAGCTATTGTCGCAGTGGGAAACTGGGCTCTTGTTCCTTCTCCCCTCTCTGTGTTAAAATAGAAGCATTTTTAAATCCCCAAATTCAACTCCCACATGCAAATGTAATACTGCAATTTAATACTGCATGTTTTAAAGTCAAACCTGGAGTCCTTGCACTCTCCTTATGGCCTTGTTAATTTTGGGCAATCCTCCAGTCCTTACTTCTCTATCTCTAAAATGGGTACGGTAACATCTATTACATTGATGTTGTGAGACTAGTTGACATACTGAATGTAAAACTCCTGGGAAAGCATCTGTCCTATATGAAATATTAATTAAAATGTCTGTCTGCATGTAAATGTCACAAGTGTTCTTTGAAATTGGTCCTTATTGAAAATGTCAATCTATAGTATTCCACATTTTCAATAGAGCAACGATATTGATTCAACTACTTGTAAGAACACAGACGATCTTGAATTTAACTGAAGACACTATAATATTATAACAGACCAGAATTTAAAAAGATTTTCAGGATGAGGAGAGTATTTGTACTTTGTTTAGAAATCTGTGATTATGTTGCTTGGGACCAAGAAGTGACAAGAATATTAAAAGGGATGTCAAATAGTTGAGATGATGTGTCAAAAAGAAAAACCTATTTAATTCTTCTAGATTGGCTGTTCACTTAGGCAGTAATGGAATAAAACCTCAAGCATTAAAGGGATAGAAAAGGCCTTAGAGATCACTTGGGTCAGTAGTTTTTAGACCTTTTCTGTTTTATCCAATTTAAATCATATGAAAGTTCAAAAACAAAATAGCTAAAAGCAAAGCTATTCTATTAAAATACAGGCCCCACTTGCCCTTGTTTGTCCCCTTGTCTCCTTGAAACTTTAAAAGCACATTGTTAGAGGTGTTTTCAAGAAAGCTCAAAGAATCCTTATTGCTTTAAAAAACTGTGATCTGGTGCAAGCCTCTATGTTAGATGTGGGAATGAATCCTGAGTCTGGTGGTAGAGCAGGCATGCAAAGGGCACTAGTCCTCCTGGCTCTGTTCATTAGCCATGCGAGGTACTTCGATGCTTCTCTATTTCCTTCTGCTCCTACAGCATTCATTAAGTCATTCGGTGTGAATATTCTGGCCATATGAAGGTTAGCGATATCGTGAGAAAATCAAATCAAAGAACTTGCAAGTTGGGAAAGTGAAAGTGAATGAGGGAGGGAGAAGCTTTAAAAATTATTTCTGTGCACAGAGTTTAAGTCAGTTCGATTCATGATGAGGATTTTGTTTTTGTACATCAAGCATCTCTGCACATTTCTTTATAGTTTTGTTCTTTTTAGTGCACAAATATATGAAACAATTATTGATATATTCCACACATAATTTTGTATTTGGACTTGTAAGAATTAGAAAATTATATCTTCAAACTAATATGTATGCTAATCTGTGTTCTCCCTATGTTAAAAACAATATTTTCTCTGAAGTAGCATTTTTTTGATCTTGTCATTTAACATTGAAAGTCATTCATGATTGAAGAACTCCATAATAGGAAAAATAGCAATGTTTCCTCAAATCCTACTGCTCATTTTGTACAAGTAAAAACTGCTAAAAGCCTTATTTTTCTGTGTATTCATGTATATAAGTGCCAAGCAACACTCTTTCTGTACACACATAGGTACACACAGTTGAAATCCTTGCCCCTTGAAAATCAATAGAAATGCAGATTTATTTCAGCCGGTTGCAGGGGCTCACATCTGTAATCCCAGCACTTCAGGAGGCTGAGGCAGGCAGACTGGAGACCAGTTTGGCCAACATGGTGAAACCCTGTCTCTCCTAAAAATACAAAAATTAGCCAGAGGTGGTGCACACTTCTAATCCGAGCTACTAGAGAGGCTGAGGCAGGAGAATCACGTGAACCTGGAAGGTGAAGTGCAGTGAGCTGAGATTGCACCACAGTATTTCAACCTGAGAGACAAATAAATAAATAAATAAATAAATAAATAAATAAATAAATAAATAAAATGCTTATGTATTTTGAAAGATTGCTGCTGTCAGCAAGCAAAATCATTACAGGAAATTTGAGATAATTTATTTGAGCATAGATTAGTTTTTTCTGTTTATCAACATTGGGAGGAATAATATTAATATATGTAACATATCGTAGTGATTTCACCCAGTTTGGGAAGTGCTAATGGATGTACAATGTACCACAAGTAGGCTATAACATAATTCGTAAGATAAATTCAGGGGAGTATCTTTTATATAAAGGTAACACTAACTTCATGGAATGAATTGGGAAGTATTCTGTCCTTTTCAAATTTTGGAAAACATTATTAGAATTGATGTTTTTTTAAATTAAATATTTGGAAGCATTCATCATTGAAGCTATTAAGTTTGTGTGTGGGGGGTGTGGGTGGGTGCTGGAGGAGATTTTAAACTATAAATTGGGTTCATATAATAGGTATAGGGATATTCAGATTTTCTCTTGAGTGATATTTGATTGTGTTTTCATGGAATTTTTTATTTCATCTAAACTGTCAGGTTTATTTGTGGTTGCTCAAAATATTCCTTTAATTTTATTTTAAAATAGGTGGAATTTGTAGTGCTGTCAAATATATGGGTAGAAATCGTTGGTGAATACATCTTGGCCTAGTGCTTTCGTTTTTGAAGAGTTATTTATTATTTATTCAATTTCTTTATCAGAGATGGACCTATGACAATTATCTTTTAACAAAATTTAAAAAATACATTTACCCTTGTGGTTACCAATTTTATGGCTCTTCATTCCTTTGTGGCAACCCATATTTCAAATTTGTACTATTTTCATTCTTAATGAAGGGCTTCTGATAATATTTCTTGTAATGTCAATCTGGTAGTAATACTATTTTTTCGTTTTTTGTGTATCCCAGATGTTTTCATTTGTCTGTTTTCTTAGTATTTGTTATTAGATTTTAGACTGAGAATATTTTTCTCTCACTACATTAAAGCTATTTCTCCACTTTCTTTTTGCTTTTTTCCCAAATGAAAAATTTACTGTCTTCCTTACCTTAGTTTCTCTGAATATAATGTTTCTCTTTCTCTAGATGTTTTAAAGTATTTCTTTATCACTGATTTTGCACAATTGATCTTCATGTGCCTTCTTGTAGTTTTCTTCAGATTTCTTGTTTTGAGGAATCTTGTTTTGAGGAATCTTCTTTGTATTTTTCAAAATATAAGTGATATAATTACTTTTTCAAATTAATAGAATTACTTTTTCAAATATTTCATATTAGGGACTATCATTTTGTCAAATAAGTTTTTATGCCTTTGCCCTTCTTTTCTCCTTTGGGGACTTCTATCACACATATATTAGGCCACTTGAAGTTGCCCCACATTTTACCATTCTGTGGTCTCTTTCCTATTTTCATTTCTCAGTGCTAAATTTTGTTTCATTTACATTGCTATGTCTTTCCCAAGTTCACTAATCGTTCCTTTGGCAATGTCATATCTCTCATTAGCCCAATCCAGTGTAATTTGAATTTCACACATTGTTGGTCTGGTTTCCTGGATGTAGATTTGAGTCTTTTTTTATATGGTTCATGATGCTATATGAACATATGTACCCAAGTTATAGTAACTTATTTGATATCCTTTCTACTACTTTCCATTATCTGTGTCAATTTTGTGTCATACCTGATTGAGTGATGTTTTATCTTACCTAATGCTCTACTGCATTTAATGGTCATTTCTTTAGTTTTTTACCCCTGTATTTCTAGGCATTCAATAAGTTTGCAACTTGTGATTTTTCAATTAATTAATTTAGGTCTTTTTTTGGTATTTCAAATTTATACAATTCTACTCCATTCCCTCTGCTATAGTCTATTTCATATTCTTTCTATTCTCCCATCTGGAAACTACCACTAGAAATGTGTTGATCCTTTTCATGATTCTTTCTCTCTCCTTCCTAGTTCTCATCTATATTTCTATGACTTACTAATGCATACTTCCTCATTTCTAACAGCTAATTTTCTTCAGTTGTTAATCTTCTTCCTATGCTATTTATTTTTTAAAAATCAGTAGCTATATTTTTATTTCTAGATATCCATTTTGTTCTTTTTTTTTTTTTTTTGGTAAAGTTTTAAAGTTTTATTATCTTTTGGAATTCCTATCCCATTTCCTGTTTGGCCCATGGGTGGAATTTAAAATTTTCACAGGGGATGTTTTTATTTTTCTATACATATTACAGGGGAGAAAAAAATATATTTTCCCCATTCATCCTAGGTTTGTGACTAAGGCTTCTATAATGAAAGACATATTGTCAAGATAAAAGCATAGATGTTTATTTAATGTAAGTTTTATGTGATGAGGGAGCTGTCAAAAGGAAATGAAGACCCAAAGAAATGATTAAGTCCATATATTTTCACGCTAGGTTTGATGAAAAGGAAACTGTCATGGAGAAATATGATAGAATAAATGGGTATGATCTAATACTAACAAACGGGGGGAAAATGCAACATCTATTTGTTCAGATTATTTTCCATGTCCTTTCATCGGATAAGGATGCTCCTTTCTTTCAGATAGAAGGAAGACATTTCCTACATGAGAGTCTTATCACTTGCTTCAGGGGAAGATGAGAAAATCCTTCCATGGTTCTATGACCTGCTTCAGGTGAAAAGGATGAGGGAAGGTACAAACAATCTTCCTGCTTCTATAGTTTTCTCAAACTCCTTTAGTTTAAAATATTTTGGGATGGTGTGTTCTAAATCCCTCAACAGCTTAAAGAAAAACTCAATTCTGTAGTTTTTCTTTCCTTTACAAAGTATACATCGTTTCAAGCTTTGTGGTGCTATGAATGTTCTTACCTCTAGTTTCCATCTTGCTTGCCTTCAAGATGACAGCACTGTTCTTCATATTCTTAGACAAAAAAAAAATCAAGCACTCAGTCTGGTAAATATCTTTATCTGATGCCTAGCAAGGATCAGTAACGTTATCTTGAGTTCTTTGCTTTGTGATTCTCTCTCTCTCTCCGTGTCTGTGTGTGTGTGTGTATGTATTTTTTTAAAAAATACTTTCTTTTGCCATTTTTTTTGAAACTGGATATGTAGTTTTGTCATAGTTTGTTCACAGTTTTTATGAATATTTGGCTGGAGACTGATCCACACCAAGTCCATCTGCTAGGGTCCTCAGAATACTTTAGGTTTCTTACTGAATTTATTCCTCACAATGATCCTATGAATATAGCTTGATAGAGAAGTAAACTCAAGCTAGATATTTGATATTTTAACTGACTTAACCAGAATCACACAGCATTAGTGAATCTTACTGTTGCCCACACACCTGGGCAACAAACTTCACTCTTGTTGCCCAGGCAGGAGTGCCATGGCATGATCTTTTCTCACCACAACCTCCACCTCCCAGGTTCAAGCAATTCTCCTGCATCAGCCTCCCGAGTAGCTAGGATTACAGGCATGTGCCAACATGCCTGGCTAATTTTGTATTTTTAGTAGAGACTGGGTTTCTCCATGTTAGTCTGGCTGGTCTCAAACTCCCGACTTCAGGTGATCTACCTGCCTCGGCCTCCCAAAGTGCTGGGATTACAGGCGTGAGCCACTGAACCTGGCTGAATCTTTTAACCATGAATCAAGTTCAAGTCAATGGCCTCTACTGGCTTTTCACTTAGCCATTAATCTGTATAATTATAGCTTTAAGAAACAGGATATTTAGACATCTAAAAAAATGTTTTTATCTAAAGGGAGAAAATACCTCATCTATTTAACCTTAACTTGACAGTTAAGTCTCAGTCTATCCTGTTTTAACTAATTTTAGTTTCTTGGGTAATCTGTACCAATAATTGGGATTAGAGCGTGTTTGCTGTAAAGGAAATGAAGAAAGAACAGTGTTATAATATTAGATACTGGTATCTTAAATTCCAAGTATGGCTAATGGAGAACTTCCTCTCATAAAAATTCTTTAAGTTTAATTCCTGATGTACTAAAAAGTCAGACTATTTGATTTAGACTATGTGCTAAAATCTGACTCACTCATGGTCAGTTCTGGACATTGACTGTACTTCACTTATTAATCTTGCATTAAATACACTTCTTTTGAGATTTATTCTTCTTCTGATTCAGTTTGCTATTTCAGCACCAGTTTTGTCATTTGCATTTTAAAGAGTCAATGCTTAACTCTCTCCTGAGTTTACTCTTTTAACAGAAAAAGAGTCTGCTAGCTGATGAATAAGGTTAAATAGATAGATGTCATTTTAATTTTTTTATGATATTCTTATTCCAAAGAATACATTTCAGATTATTTTCTATAACCATTGACATTACTTCTGCAGTGTTCCACCTTGAATCCTGTAGAATTTTCCAGAGCTTTGGAAAATCATGTAAATTTTAGAAAGTCCCTCTGAACTTATGTAGAACTAAGCACTTATATATCTCTGATACACTCACCAATGACAAGTTTTCTGACCTGAAGTTCGTAGTCAAATTGAGTCTTACTCTTACATTCTTATCCTTTCCCAATTAATTTAGAAGATAACATGGTTTATTTCATAAACAAAAATGCCCTAATAAAGATAAAACTTTCTATTCTTAAAAGTTTAGCCTAAGTATTTTCTAATTCTCTTACAATTGCTAGAGTTGTATCATATACCACCTGCATAATTATTACTAAGAATGATTGTATCATTGATAGGCACTGAAGGATAAGATAAAGGAATTTTCCTTTATGACAAAAGTTATGGAAGCTATGGAGGTGGCTACACAAAATACATATTTGTCCATATACTTTTTGGCGGTATTCTCATAATTTCCTAATTTTAAATTTCCTGAAGTAGACTTTTTGTGTGTATGTAGTTAGGTGATATACATAGCGTTAAAGTTCTCTGTCTTTAAAACACAAGTGCCCTCCAGGAAAATTATATCAACAAATATTCTAAACAATATTCTATAATCACAATACCATAAATTATTTTATTATTACTTTCTAATCTTGTTCATAGATAAGGTTTTAGGTTCCCTAAAAATGCACTTACCTTTAAATTTCAACAATTCAAAAATGTATAGTAGACTCTTTTTTTCTTCCCATCATCTACTTTTCTGAACACATTGAATACAAATACATTATTGGAGAATTATTATTTTTCACTCTTTTTTTATTATACTTAAGTTATGGGATACATGTGCAGAACATGCAGATTTGTTACACAGATACTCATGTGCCATGGTGGTTTGCTGCACCCATCAACCTGTCATCTACATTAGGTATTTCTCCTAATGCTATCCCTCCCCTAGCCCCCAACCCCGACAGGCCCCAGTGTGAGATGCTCCCCTCCTTGTTTCGGTATGTTCTCATTGTTCAACTATCACTTATGAGTGAAAGTATGTGGTATTTGGTTTTCTGTTCCTGTGTTAGTTTGCTGAGAATGATGGTTTCCAGCTTCATCCATGTCCTTGCAAAGGACATGAACTCATCCTTTTTATGGCTGCATAGTATTCCATGGTGTATATGTGCCACGTTTTCTTTATCCAGTCTATCATTGATGGGCATTTGGGGTGGTTCCAAGTCTTTACTATTGTGAATAGTGCTGCAGTAAACATATTTGTGCATGTATCTTTATAGTACAATGATTTATAATCCTTTGGGTATATACCCAGTAATAAGATTGTTGGGTCAAATGGCGTTTCTAGTTCTAGATCCTTGAGTAATCACTGTCTTCCACAATGGTTGAAATTATTTATACTCCCTACAGTGTAAAATCATTCTTATTTCTCCAGATCCTCTCCAGCATCTGTTGTTTTCTGACTTTTTAATGATTGCCATTCTAACTGGTGTGAGATGGTATCTCATTGTGGTTTTAATTTGCATTTCTCTAATGACCAGTGATGATGAGCTTTTTGTCATGTTTGTTGGCTGCATAAATGTCTTCTTTTGAAAAGTGTCCGTTCATATCCTTTGCCCACTTTTTGAAGGGGTTGGTTTTTTTCTAGTAAATTTGTTTAAATTACACATAGATTCTGGATATTAGACCTTTGTCAGATGGGTAGATTGCAACAATGTTCTCCCATTCTGTAGGTTGCCTGTTCACTCTGATGGTAGTTTCTAAAATTAAAATAAAATAGAAGGCTTAAAAAGTTAACTAAATGTTGCATAATGTAGAAATAAAAGTGATATCAAAAAAGAAAGGGCCTAGTTGACAATCTAACACAGTATGTATAAAAAGACACCCAAAGACGCATCCTCACTTCAGGAAGATTTGAATGAATCAAAGAAGATAAAAGTGGACAGAGGAAGATGTAGTCATTTATATAAAAACAATAATCAGAATAAATAAATAATATCAATTACTTTAGAAATGTATTAAAATGCTTTTAACCTATACATTCATAAGTTATAAATTTATTAATCATATGTGTATTTAGAATAAGCATTTTCAAACAGAAAAATCACAGAAAAATTACCTCTTTTGTACCTTTCTATTAGGAAGTTGCTTGAAGTTGTGCTCCAGCAAAGTCAAAAGGTAAAAAAAAAAAAAATATACTGAAGTGTGAAATCTAAGTGACAGGTTTTTTAGAAAGAAAATGGATCCAACTTAAGAAATTAGAGAAATTCATATTGATATGTTAAGGGTTAACAGTATAAGCATATTATTTTGTATCATAACGGTACTACCAAGAAAAAAATATCAAAGTGATCTAAAAAAGTTATATGTTGACCTTTTATATTCAATGTGGGGAGCAGTTAGGATGGAGTGAGGGATGGATTTTTTTAAAATTAATCTCCCAGAATGATATAATTTTTAATATGTTCATGTATTACTTTTAACTTAATGAATTAAATCTCAAGAATAAACAATATTTAATACTTTAATTGAAAATATTTATTAATATAAATGTGCTCATAATAACAAATAGAAATGTACATCATGAGAATTCTTGATATCCTAAATCATAAACAAGTATATATGTTCATATATATAACATTTAGTAACTGTCTTATTTATCGATAAGCATAATCTTTTGAGGAACTCAAACAATTTGTTGATTGAATGTATAAATCTAATTCTCTGAGAACTACATGGAGTTTTAGCTTAATGAATGGCAATATTCCTGAAATGTTCTTAAAGAACAACATGCTTTCAAAAGTTCATGGGAACACATTGTGATCTGAGAAAAACAGTCATGGTTCCGTGGTAGATCTTTACCAAGGCACCAGAAATCTATGCTTTTGAGTTTCTGATGAAAGATTTTTTTTTTTTAGTAAAACCTATGTCATCACTCCCTACTTCTGCCCAAACTCTTTTCCACTCTTGTTTACCTGGTTTTTAAATTACCCTTTGAAAGCAGACAAAAATCAGAAATTTCCTCATTATGAGGCATAGATGGTGGCTTCATCCACACTGTCATTTAAACAATGGCAGAAAGTCCTACCTGCTTCTAAATATCGTCCCCCAACTAAGCATATGTGAATTTATATTTTAAAGAGAATAGTTTGAAAGTGAATAGCCATTTTAGGATGACATAGGTGGTACTTTAGTCACTTCACATTATTCCAAATGCAAAAATTTGTTCCTCAGATTAGGTTAGGCAGAGCACAGTCTGATTTGATCTAATGTACATAAAAGGTAAGTGATCAATAATGATTCTGTTGCCCAAAAATGAAGTCTAAGGAGGGCATCCAATTAAGATCAGATAGATAGATAGATAGATAGATAGATAGATAGATAGATAGATAGATAGAGAGACAAGAAAAGAGGGAGATATAAACATAAGAAATGCTAAATTTCAAATTTCTCCAGGGCTCTGACATTTGCCCAGGGACCAGGGATAGAACATTAAAAAGAAGAAGAAGAAGAAAAAAACAAACAAACAAAAAAAAACATTAACTGAAGTTTCCTAAAAATACTTGGAGAAAAGCAGTCCAAATGTTGATTTTTGGGAGGGATGTATTGCTTTGAGTTAAAAATCTCAGGATTCTTGGTTATTAGTACAGTGTTTCTATGAAATAGAGGTAAGTAAAATTAAACAAAACATCAAATTACAAGCCCTTCCCACATATAACTATACAGCTTGATGATTCACCGTGCTTTGATGGCATAAGTTCTGTGGAAGGTAAGATTGCAAGGGCATTAAGTGTTGAAGATGGGGAATTCTAGGGTGCTGTATATTAAATTTCTGGTTTTTTTTTTTTTTTTTTTTTTTTTTACCAGAGATTGAAACTCTATGGCAATGTTAAAAGTAAACTTGTTAGTGAGAGAAAAGCACTCATGTCATTTTGGTTTTTAAAAGAAAAATGTGATCCTAAACAAAATAAACATTTACTATCAAAAAGCTAATACATAATCAGCAGAATGAGTTATTTTAGCATTTCTCAAAAGTTATATATGGTGTATTTCTCCACTTGCATGCTTTTGCCATTAGTGTTAAACAAATTTCCATTTTAACAAAGAGTATTATTTCCTCTCTATTAATATTTAGTTGTAGTGGAATATGATTCTAAAAAGTCCAAAACGAGGAAAAATTTATTTTGTTCTCCACAAAATCATCATTTGGTTCTGTTTCATGATACTGGATTGCAAGTTTTTATAAATCAAGCATCAATTGCATAAAGTTTATGTTCAAAGCAATCTGATTACTTAGTTGTCTGAAAGTTTTTTTAAAGGCCAGTTTTGTAATAGACCTTCCATCAAGTGTGTACATAGTATTAATAAAAATAGTACTAATAAAAATTCCTGAGTTTGGTAGCACAGAACACTCATATTTACAATGGGACATTTCATCTTTTGTAATGAATTAACATCATACAAGATGATGGGTAATATAGAGAAAATTACTTGGGGTAAAAGGAGTCAATAAACATTTAAAATTAGAACAATGTTAAAAATATGATAAGTGATTTTATCCCATAAAAACCATAACAGAGATGCTTACAATCCTAAATAGATGTTTCAAAAGTTGCTGTGATTTCTTTTTTATACATTCATATGTATCAAAGGGGAATGGGAGCTATATGAAATTATTTGAAAGCATTGGTAAATATATTCAGAGAGGGAGAATGCAGTACTTCTTTACACAGTTTGCAATAGGAACTTGAGGAATTTGCTTTCTAAAACCAGTTAAATTTTTTTAGATAGTTTAAAATGCATCCCATAGTTTTTTGACCAGTCAACACTTTATTATAACTTCATATAGTAAAATTAGTAGCTTTAGGAAGAAGCCACTGCAACATTTTTAACATTTTCAAGACTCCAAAAAACAACAACCATCCTTATTTAATTGCAGTCAACAATTAAAAAAAAAAAATAAGATTTTGGAAACAAAACCAGTTTTTTTTTTTAAACCCAGAAACATTAAATTTAATTTACTACTCCTACCCTACGCTACCTTAGTCATTCGAAAGGAGATGTGTGATCCATGACTAAGTACAAAGTCACAGTGATGCCTCTTTCTTCTCTGGTTCTCTCCTCATTCCCACAGCATCCAATGGCTATATGCCGATGTAAAGCATGTTACTTACAATTTAGCAAGTATACGGGGGCCTTTCATAAAAGGAAATTAAGAAACTGCTATATTAAATGTCCACTTTTTGCTAAGAATAAATGACACTTATTTATCCAATTATATTGCAAGTATTTCTGTACAATAAAATGTTTGTTTACATTTTTCATATGTAATCTAAGCATACTTTTACATCACTTTGGCCATTTGTAATTTGGTATGGCATAACATGACTGACTGATAATGCTTATGACCTGTATGAATGATCAACAATATTTTATCACCTTTTGTATTCAGGGTTTTATAGTATGCTGAGGCATAGTGAAGAAAACACCAGTGTTCCATGTGAGTTTCTTATTTGAATGCAGTTGCCTTTTTTTCTCCATCCCAATCTCCTTTCCCTTAAGAAAATTATTTGTCATTTTATCACTAGACCTTAAAAACTTCTGTGAAATTCAGCCCGAAGCAAATTTTAGATTTATTAATTCACATAATAAAATCCATTTAACATCTACTATCTGCCAGATAGTTTTCTTGCCTAGGGAACTCAATGATGAGCAAGACAGGCAAACTTCTCTTGGGACTTTTGTTCTTCCCTTCTCAATCTGCATATTCAGTTTTCTCCTTGCCAGAAAATTGCCTTCTATTATGTGTCTAAGTATTGCCTGCCCTTCATCAAATACTTTTCTCCTTCTAAAAGTCCTAATATTATAATATTAGATATTGTGAAATTTTTTCAAGTCTTTTATTTTCCTTCCTGCATTTTATATCACTTTATTTTTGCTTGATACTTTGAATTATTGTTCTGCTTGATTTTCTGGGACAAAGGAAAATCAACAATTATGGACTTGTATTTGTTAGTTTAAAAAATGGAAATTTTTTCATCCCAGAATATGTGTTGGTGTGATGTAATGAGCCTCATTTTTTACAAGCAAGACAAAGTTGGCTTTATCCCTGGGGGCTAGGTGGCAAGTGGGAAAATCTGGAGGAACTTCTCTTTCCACTCTTTAAGTTCCTCAAGCTCCTCCAGACCCAATAGCAGAAGGAGGACCCAGCTGAGGCAATCGATTATTTCTCAGCTATGGGAGGTCAAGGAATAACAGACACATTCACACCCAGTCTAGGTTACCCTCCTGTTAATCACACTCTTCAGGTGTTCAGCAAACCTGTGGGAGAAAAATCCATCACCAACTCCCTACTGAGACTTCCTCAGAGTCCAAGGCTGCCTTGCTCCCTGAGCTGCTTGGCTTAGGAAGAAGGGTAGAGTAATGTGTGTGGAGCTGAATGAACTTATGTTCAGCCCCATCTTCCCAGACCTCTCTGATTGAAACCACAGTGCTGTTTTTTAAAGGGAAATATGATAATATAACTTACCTGTTTAAAACATATCAATAGAATCTCCTTACTCTTAAAACTACTAAAAAATGATTGTCATGTCTTTGTGTGATGAGAATACTGCTTGCCGCTAAACTACCTCTTCTGCCATGTCCCTCTCAGCCAATCACACTAGACAGACCACTTTCAGGACTCCATACTTCGTTCCTTATCACCTCAGATCCCGCTACTCTCTTTTTCTCTCCTCTTGGAATTCTCTGTTTCTTTCCACGTGTCAAATTCTTACTCATGATTTTCTTTTTTCCTTCAGTTTGTACTTGTTGACTCTCTATTATGTCTATGTCTGTGTGAAGCTTTCGATTTACCAGAAGCAACAGGAAAAAAACAAACAAACAAACAAACAAAAACTATCTACACAAATATATGAAATCCAAACTAACATAAATGCAATTAAAAAAATAAGAGGATACATTTTTTTTTCCAAGGACACATGCTTAACTGAGTGAAGGGGGTGATATGGAAATTCCTGCTTGCCTGATTTCAAAAACTCTGGTCTCAGCCACAATATTTTTCTGTATTTAATGATTAAAAGTATACTAGTTTAAGTACTTCCCATATTAGCACCTTATTTTTTAATGTTCCCTACTTAAGATATGTCCTGAACTGTGGACTGTTTTCAGTCAGAAAAAAATAATAATAATAACAACAACAAAAAAAATACGGCAAACAGAAATAGCAGGGTAGAAAGAAAGTGGATTGCAACATTGTTCCCCATTTTTCCCAACTCTCTTTATCTACTCTGCCAAGCGACTTTGTAGTCCTGCCCACTACTGATGTATTGCAGGGGTCAATAATCCCCGGGCTGTGGACCCGTCCATGGCCTGTTAGAAGCTGGGCCACACAGTGCTGGCATTAGATTCTCATAAGAGCACTCACTCTGTCGTTAACTGTGCATGCAAAGGATCTGGGTTGCCTGCTCCTTATGAGCCATCCCTTCCCCGTCCATGGAAGAATTGTCTTCCACGAAACTGGTCCTTGGTGTCAAAGTGCTGGGATTATTTTTTCTACCTCTCATGGATATACTAGACACACACAGTAATAAGTGGTTTGTTATGAGGTATTTTTTTGTGACGATAGTTGACAAAGTTGACACTTCAAATTTCTAAAAACCTATTTGTGTGATTTAATCTTTGGTTTTAGTCCTTATTGTACCCTAGAAGGCCATTTAAATATATGAACAGAGTAGTCACTATCTCAGAAATATTTTGTGGTATATTGAAAGGAAAGTAAGTACAAATTACTTGTTTAACATAACTATGGATACACATTTTAAAATGTGACTAAAGTCAGTAATTTCAATTGAAATACCTCCTCCATATCATAAAAGAGTAAGATTTGTTGATAACACTAGAAGGAAAAAATATTAATTAAAAGAAGTACACACATCCTATCTTGTGTAAACTTTAATGTTTAAGTATTGAGATGTAGACAATGAAAATTTTATCTCTGAATTAACTTGCAAAATTTAGGAAGGCATTTGTATTTTTATTGACTCTACCATATTCCAATAGAAGTGAGGTTTGAATTTCAGAATTGTTTTTGATGGTTTGGCAGAAGGAGCAGGAAAGTTGCTGAACAATGTTCTCAATTTTAAGAATATTATAACAGAGTTGATGAGAAAGGTTAGTGGATAATTGAAATGAAATGTAAAAGTCAAAACTCATTAAAATACAATGATATGAATTTAACATGGTACCATTTCCATAGAGGGCAACAAATTTGCAATATGCTTACCTTTTTTTTTTCTTTTTTCTTTCTTTATTTTAAATAGGCAGATAAAATTGTATGTATTTACTAGGTCCAACATAATGTTTTGAAGGATATATACGTTGTAAAATGATTAATTCTAACTAATATGTGCATTACCTCACATAATTACTATTTTGTTGTTAGAATACTTTATAATTAACTCTCTTAGCATTTCTCAAGAAATATATTTCTCACAATATGCTGTGAACTATTATTTCCACATTACAGTAGATCTGTAATCTCTTGAACTTATTTCTCCTACTTAACTTTAATTTGATATTGTTTGTTCAACATCTCTCCAACCCACCTTCCCAAGCATCCCAGCCCCAATAACCACCATTTTATTCTCTGCTTCTGTGAGATCTACTCTTTTAGATTCCAAATATGAGTGAGATACGTGGCATTTGTCTTTCTGTGCCTGGTCTATTTTACTTAGCATAATGTCCTCTAGGTTTGTTGATGTTATTATAAATTACAGGTTTTTCTTCTTTTCTATGGCTGAGTAGTATTCCAGTGTATAAATACAGCAGATTCTTTAGCCATTCATCTGTTGATAAACAGTTAGATCCCGTATTTTGGCTATTGTGAATAATGTTACAATAAATATGGGAGGATGGATATCTTTAAGATATACTGATTTCGTTTCCTATGATTATATAACTAATAATTAGATTGGTAGGTCACATGGTAATTCTAATTTTAATATTTAGAAGAAACTCTATATAATTTTCTATAAAGGCTATACTAATTTACATTCTCACTAACAGCATCCTCACCAACAAAATTTACCTTTTTTTCTTTTTGATAATAGCCATTCTAAAAAGTATGAGGTGATCACTCTTTGTGTTTTTAATTTGCATTTCCCTAATTATTAGAAATGTACATTTTTTCTATACCTGTTGGCCATTTTTATGTCTTCTTTTGTGTACAAATTTATGGGCTACATGTGAGATTGTGTTACATGTGTAACAGGTGTAATGATTAAGTCAGAATATCTAGGATGTTTATCATCCAAGTACAATACCTTTTCTTTAAGTATAATCTCCTGCTCTGCTATCAAACATTGAATTTATTCCTTCTATCTTACTATATGTCTTCTTTTGAGAGATTTCTATTCATTTATTTCACCAATTTTTAAATTACATTATCTGCTTTCCTGCTATTGTGTTGTTTGGGTTCCTCATATATTTTGGATACTAACCCCTTGTCAAATGTATAGTTTATAACTATCTTCTCCCATTCTGTAGATTATCTCTTTACTCTGCTATTTATGTATTATTTATTTATTGCTGTATAGAAATATTTTAGTTTGATGTAATGCTATTTGTATATTTTGGCTCTTATTGCCTGTGTTTTGGGGATCTTATCAAAAAATTAATTCCCTACTCCAATGTCATAGAACTTTTCCCCTAAGTTTTCTTATAGTAGTTTCATAGTTTCAGGTCTTACATTTCAGTCTTTATGTTGAGTTGAAATTTTTATATAGTGTGGGAAAGGGGCCTAATTTCATTCCTCTGCATGTGGATATCCAGTTCTCCCAATACCAGTTATTGAAGAGACTGTTCTTTCCATATTATGTATTCTTAACACCTTTGTCATAAAACAGCTGGCTTTAAATTTATAGATTTATTTCTGGGCTCTCTATTCAGTTCGGTTGGTCTATGTGTCTGTTTCCATGCCAGTAGTTTGCTGCTTTTTTACAACAGCTTTGTAATATATTTTGAAGTCAGGTAGTGTGACACTTCCATCTTTGTTTATTTAACTCAAGATTGCTTTGATTATTCAGGGGCTTTTGTGTTTCCATACTAATTTTAGGATTTTTGTTTCTATTTCTGTGAAGAAGGTCACTAGTGTTTTGATAGGAATTGTGTTGAATCTGTAGATTGCTGTGGCTAGCACAGTTTAACAATATTAATTAGTTCAGTCCATGAACACAGATGTCTTCCCATTTTTTGTGTTTTCTTCAATGTCTCTCATCAACAATTTATAGTTTTCTGTGCAGAAATCACCTCCTTGATTAAATTTATTCCTAAGTATTTTTGTACTTATTGTAAATGTGATTGTTTTCTTGATTTTTTAAAGATAAGTTGAGGTTAGTGTTTAGAAACACTATTGATTTTTATTTTGGTATTTGTGTCCTGAAACTTTACTGAATTTGTTTATTAGTTCTAGTAGGGTTTTTTGGTTAAATCTTTAGCTGTTTTTGTTTTCATTTTGAGACAGAGTTTTACTCTTGTTGCCCAGGCTGGAGTGCAATGGCATGATCTCGGCTCACCACAACCTCCGCCTCCAGGGTTCAAGCGATTCTTCTGCCTCAGCCTCCCAAGTAGCTGGGATTACATACATGCACCACCATGCCCGGCTAATTTTGTATTTTCAGTAGAGATGGGGTTTCTCCAAGTTAGTAAGGGGGTTTCTATGTATAAAATCACGCTGTCTTCAAACAGGTACAGTTTAAATTCTTTTTTTTTCTTTTCTTTTTTCTAATTGGATGCCTTTTATTTTTTCTCTTGCCTAATTGCCTGACTTGGACTCTAGTACTAGGTTGAATATAGGTGATGAGAGTGGGCATTTTTTTCTTGTTCCCGATCTTAGAAGAAAAGCTTTCAACTTTTCCCCCATTAAGAATGAGGATAGCTGTTGGTTTGTAATATATGACCTTAATTATGTTCAGGTACATTTCTTCTATACCTAATTTGTTGAGAGTTTTTGTCATGAATGTTGAATTTTGTAAAATACTTTTCTTCATCTATCCAGATAATTGTATTGTTGTGACCTTTGTTATGTGAATGTAATATATTATGTTTATTGACTTACGTATGCTCAATAATTCTTACATCCCTGGGGTAAATTCCACTTGATCTTGATTAATGAACTTTTACTACACTAGACCATAGACAAAGACCAAGAAGCAATGAGTAATTTTTTAACAGGCTGTTGAATTCCATCAGCTAGTATTTTGTTGCAAATTTTTGCATCTATATTCATCAGAGATATTGGCCTTCAGTTTTCTTTTTATGTTGTGTCCTCCTCTGGTTTTGGTATCAGGGTAATCTTTGCATTGTAAAAATGAGTTTGGAAGTATTTCTTTGTCTTCAATTTTTGTATCAGTTTGAGAATAATTAATATATATATTTTAAAATGTTTGGTAGCAGTCAAACCATTAGGTTCTGCACTTCTTTGATAGTAGACATTTTATTACTGATTAAATCTCCTTATTAATGTATTCAGGTTTCTAATTTTTATCATAATTCAATCTTGATATATTGTTTATGTCCAGAAATTTGTCTCTTCCATGCTATTTGATTCTACATCTTTTGTTTGGAGAATTTAATCCATTTATATTTAGAGTAATGATTGGTATGTAAGGACATACTTCTGCCATTTTGTTTATTGTGTTTAGATGTTTTGTAGATGTTTTGCCATTTCCTTCTCTTAATATCTTTCTTCGAGTTAAATAATTTTCTCTGGTGATAAGTTTTGATTCTCAGCTGGTTTTTGCATGTATGTACTATAAGTTTTGCTTTGTGCTTAACATGAAGTTTACAAAAAACCTTATAGTTATGACAGGTTATTTTAAGTTGATGACACCTTTGATCATAGAGAAACAAACAAGTAAAAAACTTTATATATTTTTACTCTAATCTTTCCCCCACGTTTTGAAGTTTTTGATGGTATAATTTACTGCCTTTTAGTTATATATACCTTGGTAAATTATTGTAGCTATCATTTTTATAATGGTTTTGTCTTTTAACCTTTATACTGTAGACATATGTTATTTACACGCCACCATTACAGTACTCAAGTATTCTGAGTTTAAATAGTCAATTTAAGTTTAATACTTTCACATGTTTTCACGTTACTCATTCACATCCTTTCTTTCAATTTGAAGAACTCCCTTCAGAATTTCATGTCAATCAGGTTTGTAGTAATAAACTCTCTCAGTTTTGATTTGCCTGGAAAAGTCTTTATCTCTTTTTCATTTATTAAGAACTGTTTGGCTGGGTGCAGCATTCTTGGTTTAAAGTGTTTATTTTTTCCTCAGTATTTGACAATTTAATAGAGAAAATTTAACTTCCTTTCTTCCAGTTGGATGCCTTTTATTTTTTTTCTCTTGCCTAACTGCCTGACTTGGACTCTACTACTATGTTGAATAGAAGTGGTTGGAGTGGCCATTCTTGTTTTGTTCTGTATCTTTGAAAATAAGCTTTCAACTTTTCTTCCTCCTGGCCTCTAAGGTTTCTGCTGTGAAGTGTGCTGCTAGGTATATTGGAACTTCTTAATATATAATTTGTTTTATTTCTTTTGTTTCTTTAAGGATTCTCTCTTGTCTTTAACTTTGGACAGTCTGAATGTGTCTTTGAATAGTATTATTTCTATTAAATCTGATTGACAATCTTTGCCCTTCATATACATAGATATTTATACCTTTCACTGGGTTTAGAAAGTTTTCTGCTACTATTTCTTTAAATAAGCTTTCTACTCCTTTATCTCTGTTTTTAATCAAACCTTCATGACTTGAAAATTTTTACTTTTGATGCTATTTCATCATTTCTGTAAGCATTCTTTATTATTATTTTTTCCTTTTCCCTCTTCTGCCCGTATATTTTCAAATAACCTGTCTTTGAGTTTATAGTTCTTTCCCTTGCCTGATTATGTCTACTGTTGATGATTTCTATTGAAATTTTTATTTTATTCATTGTAATTTTACCTCCAGGATTTCTTTTTGATTTATTTTATATTTCAATGTCTGTGTCATATTTCTCATTCTGGTTACTTACTATTTTCCTCATTTTGTTGAATTGTTTCTCCTTATTTTCTTTACATTTGCTGAGCTTCCATAAACAGTTGTTTTGAATTTTTGTCATGCAGTTTATGCATTTCCAGTTTTTTAGGGTCAACCAGTGGCCCCTTATTTTGTCCTTTCTGTTACATTGTGTTTCCACAAGCATTATTGATCCCTGTATTCGTGTGTCAACATCTATACATTTGAAGAAGTTAGTTACTTATTCCAGTTTTTTCAGATTGGCTTTGTCTGAGAAAGCCTTGTGGGAGGCAGGGTACTGGGATGGGCCAGAAGCCCATGTCAAATGTGGCCAATGCAGTGCTGGGGCACGCCTGAAGTCAGGGACCACTGAAACCTGCCTCCCGCTAAGGGCTTTCTGGAGCTCGGTGCTGCTTACAATGGCCCAGAAGTATGAGCTTGAGATCAACTTCATAATGCAACCCTGAAACCTGAAGCAGTGTGGTTCTGCCTGGTACCAGGGTGGATATAGAAGCTCTGAAAGCAGATACCAGCTGCTTAAATCATATGAGACATAGGAATATTCCTGGTGCTAGTGGGCCCAGTGGTAGGGTACCAGGTAAAGTCCTGTTCTCACTTGCCTTTTGTTCCTCCAAGTGAACAGTATCTCCCTGCACTGTGCTTCTTGGGTTTGGGGTAAAAGTGACACAGGTAATGCAAAACTGCCCTTCCTACACTCTTCAATGCATCTTTTCTTATAATTTTATTGCAACCAGGTACAATGACTTTTTGTTTGGTATCCTTACCTCTTGTGACAGTATGTGTGGATACCTTCATTCCTCATTCAAGTTGTTCAAATTGATGTTTCTGTAGCTGGATAACTCGAGAGAATCTTATTCCATCATCTGGCTCTTTCTGTCCCTGATATTTTCTGTCCAAAATAAACACACACACACACACACACACACACACACACACACACACACACACACACACACATATAACTTTTGGTCCCTTTCCCTTTTCTTCCCAGCTATTAGCCTTTCTCTCTACCCTATTCAACAGGAAATAGCTGAAAATAGTTTTTTTAAATGACCTATTTGCATTTCTTTTCCTATTCTCCTTGAAGATATTACAATGAGAATTTCACTGCCAACTACTTCTGTCAAAATCACCAGTAATTTTTACAATTCTAAATCCAATAGCAATCCTCAGTTTTCATCAACCTTTATATATCATCATGATTTTTATGCAGTAATCATTCCTACTTCCTCAAAGTACTTCTTCAATTATTTTGCAGGACACTTCACTCTCATGGTGGTTTTCCTTTTTTGTCAATGGCTACACTTTTTAGAAAGCTAAAAATGGTGTTTTAGCTTTCTGACACCTCAATATTGTAGAATCTCTGGACACAGAGGATGATTTATGTCCTCATATAAATCCACTTCTTGACAATCATGGCTTTAAATATTATATACATGTCAATTACCTATAAAAGTATTTCTGCAGCTTGGTCTTTTCTCCCAAATCCCTAAATTCCACACCTGCACAATGCCACCTACTCAGTATCTCTACCTGAATAGTCAAAATGCATCTTCTACTTACTTTTCTTCAAATAAGACTTATCTCCACCAAGACCTTCTTTTATTGAGATATTTTCATTCTTGATTACAGCTAAGCCATCCTTCTAGCTGCTTAGGCTAGAAGTCTTTTTATCATCATTTCTTCTTCTTTGTAACCAATTTTCAATTTGATGCCAAATCCTATCATATTTGCTTTTAAAATGTGGTCAAAATTCATTAAATGAAGATAAAGAATTCTTCACTGAAAAACAAAATAAAATAGAGTCAAAATTTAACTAACAGTTTACTACCTCCAACAGAGCAACATGATTTTAAGCCAATGTCATTCCTACTGTAGATAAATGACCTAATTTTGTCTTGTATTTACAATTATGACCCTCATTATATACTTTTTACCCAGCATTGATGAAAATACTTTCTATTTATCTACATATATATCTAATTATCATTTTTCAATCTATTTTGATTCTATCTATATATATTTTTTTCATGAGAAATAGTGTAAATTTATAAGGTTAACTTTCAAAACAGTTATCATGCCTTTCAAAGCATGTACAATTAAAAAAGCAATGACAAATATAATTTTTTTCTTTGGAAAAAAATAAGCAAAAGTCAAAATAGTTTAAAAGAAAATTAAAAGAAAACAGCAAAAATTAATTTATTACATGATATATGATACATCACATTTTCTCAAATATAATATTAAATATATTCATGCATTTATCAAATACTATGGAATACTTATTATGTTTCAAGTATTGTGCTAGGTGCTAAGATAATGATAAACAAATTAGTCTCTGCCCTCAAAGGAGGCAGGCCACTGTCTAGCGGGAATATCTATCCAATAATGTCAGTTTTATGCTACAAAGGACATTAACATCTTCCCATATCACTCAAAGAAGCAAAAATTATTGAAATAGCCCAGAATGTCTTTCAAAATCTATACCTTTCCCTTCCAACAACATTGCCTCTCTAACTTCATGTCCTATTGCAATCCTTCTTATTTATTCTTCTCTAGTCTTACTAGATCATACCGTCTAAATGTTTTTACATCTTCAGCTGTTTCTTTTGTTATTGACTAGAGAGTTCTTCTCATTAACACTCATGGTTTGCTCTCACTTTCTTATGCTCTGTGCCCCAGAAACTTGCTCAGTGAGGCCTTTACCATTATCTTATTGAAAATTGAACTCCCTATTCTATTTAACAATGCCCTTCTCTGTTGCTTGCTTCGTTTTAATTCATAGTCCTTACCAATCTAACCTCATGTCTTTTTACTTAATTGTTTTTTATTTTGTCCCTCTCCTTCCATGATAATCCAAAGGTAATAAGAGCAAGGATTTTAACTTTTCACTTCCCTGTTCTGTGTTTGGAGTACATCATCGAATAAATATTCAATGAATGGATAAATAAATAAGTGAACTTTTTGAGTTTTGTTTCACTGAAATCATAGATGAATAAGTTCACCAATTGTGAAAATTGTCAGAGCAGATTCCAGCCTAACACACGAGTAAGAGTACAGGCTTCCTAATCTTTAGATATACTTATACCTTAATGTTTTATGATTTTGTGGACATGGTGCAAATATTACATGAGACAAACAAATTATAGATGTGCTTACCTTCTCTTTCTTCACTTCCAGCTGGTGATAGCATAGAAAATATAATTGATGATGCAGAAAAATAGTTCTGCCTCACCACAGCAGAGTGCAGTGAACCATAGAGACCCAGCACACTCTAAGGGATTGGGCATGTTTTCCTAAAACTTGAAAAGCGAAGTGCTATCCACCCTAAGGAACCCAAGCTGTGTGGGCCTTTATGTACTTTTAAAAAATGTCATAGCTAACTGACAACCACACTGATTCATTTTGTATATTAAATGTAATGTTTGATGACAGAATGATTTGGCCTTGCAGGTAGATTTTGTGAGAATACCTCATATCACTGGGTTGCGTTGTTGAAATTCTATTTCTGTCAAAAGCTATGTCCACATACCTTACACTAAACACTTTGGGGATTTATAAGGTTAACAGCTTCGATGTGGTTTTTATCTGTTGTGCAAAGAGGAGGATTTTAAACTGCTGAAGTACACAGTCTATAGGTGCTGAAAAGTGAAAGCTGCAAAGAGAGCTTAGGGGTGTGTGTGTGTGTGTGTGTGTGTGTGTGTGTGTGTTACAGGAAAGGGAACTAGAAAAAAACATGAAAATATACTTTTCTATCATTTCAGTAAAAAATGTATAATATGTGAACATTGACTTGACTATATATAGATTTTATATTTCCATATATTTAAATTTATTTTACTTTTAATAATGCCAATATTATGATATAGCTTTATTAAAAGGCTGAAGAAAAAGTATACCTGATTTTCTGTCAAAGCAATGAGTGGATGAAAACTGTGTAATTGAGTGGCTAAATATGGCAAAGATTGGAATGTTGCCATTGTTCACACAGAAGTACACAATGAAAGATTTTTCAATTCCATGCATTGTGAAATAACACATGTAACCATTATGAAGAGGAGCTAGTTGGTGCTAATACAGTCAGCCCTGTATTTACTGGTACATCTTATTTTTGCCTTTTCACCATGAAATATTTAACACTACAATACTCCAAAAAAAAAAAAAAAACCCACTAGTAACCAGAACCATTTAATATTCATGGAAGGAAGCAAATCTGAAATTTAAATGGTCATGAACCAGGAAAATATGTGTTAATTGTTGTGCCTTGCCTGTTACTTCTATATTAAAAAATAGCACATTCTTAAGAATGAAAATGTTATATTTTGAACCTTAGTGTGATTGGTAGATAATAGAGAGGGAAGGTCAGATGGTGAAGTACTTGGCAAGAGGTTAACGAACAAACAAAAAACCTAGGCCAAGAGACGTTGTACAACCAAACAGACTCGAGGGAATAAAGCAGCAAAGGATTAAATACAAATGATAATTTAGAGAATAGCAGAAAATAGGACAATGAAGACATGATTAAAAATGCATATGCCCAGCAGGCAGAAATACCACTGTGGCTCAGGAAATAGGAAAGATGATAAAGAGTTTGTACAAATTAGTATGTTCCATGTAAGACATTAAGACCATTGTCAGTTGAACTTAGGCTAAAGAGATATTGATATGTTATTGGGGAGAAGAAATTTTGAGTTCTTATTCTTAAACATGGTCATCCTTTATGATATCTGAACCTAGAAAACTAAGTTCTTCTGATGAAAGATTAATCAAAAGTGATAACTCTTTTCCACTAAACAAAGCAATTTTATATAGAATATGGAACCTCAGGTAATGTGTTTGGAAAGGTGGTCTAATAAAATGTAGACTTACCAAGGGGCATGTATTGAGCTCATTGGGCTTCCTATGAATAGATTACATGATAAAATTATTAAAATGGAGTTCTTAATGTGGGTTATTAGTATCAGAAATAATTTTGATAACCTTGTTCAGTCATTATATATGGAGTATGATATCTGCGACATACTCGAGATCTTTCTTGATCAGTTATTTTATCCCATTCTGCATTTAAGAGTAAATCTCTATTCAAAATATATGCTACAGCAAAACTTAGAGAAGCATCACTCACGTAAACTCCATGTTCTAAATTTATTTGGATACTACTTGAAGGTAATAAAGAAAGACCTACCGACTCATGCTCTGGTTGGAGTTAAAGACTTGATTTATGCACTTATAAAAACCTTTATGTGCTGGACTCTGGGAAAACAATGATGGATATAATAAATAACTTAGCAGCTTGTCCAGAACTTTCAGTCTATTGAGGAATACAGAAAGGTGAATATATGATTACATTACATAGTTTTAATTGTTCAAGATATAAAAGTGCAGAGGAGAAAGTAAAGTACAGAGAAATGGAAACTAAGCCAAATTGGACTAGGCAAAGGGGAATAGACAGAGAGGCTTCCAGGAGATGATCACTTACTGATAGTGACATAAAGCACAACACTTACTGGGAAAGTCTGCTGGATAATAGTATAGCAAATAAGATAGCCCAGGGGCTAGTGAAGAATCAAAAGATTTGAAAGGATTCAAACTTGAGGGTTTTTTTGTTTGTCCAGATTTCTGTTTTTAATTTTAAATTCTTATTGCATTTTTCTTAAAATGTGAGGGTTTTTTCTGTCACAGAATAATGAGAGCTGCAATAGAAAAAGATAGCAGAGTTGTGGCTATTTATTCATGCATTGCACTTCTAAACCGCTCTATATGTTTCAAAGATCTATCACATAGGCCATCTCCTGTGATCTTCTGTAACACCGCTGAAATAGGTGATGGAGTTACAATTACATTTTTTCACTGTTGCAGAAACTGAGGTTGGTACATCATAAGGAAGTGTTAGTATGGGAATTAACATTAAAACCTTGATCTCTTAAATTTTGGTCAAGTTATTGTGTCATGTGGTCTTCTCCCCATTTGCCTTTCAGAGAAAGATAAAGAAATTATCCTAGTGTTTTTAAATTCTCTGTTTGCCAGTGAAGTCATGACAAAATTGATTTCAATTTACTGGGACTACAAAAAAAAAAAAAAATAGAGGAACCGTATTGAAGTCTCTCTTGAAAAACTGTCTTATATTCTACTCTATAGGAGTTTAAATATGTTAACTGCCAATATTTTATTGTATCATAAGGTAGTATGAAGGACAAATTCATGACCAGTCCTTGAATTGGGAAAGATATTTATTCTCTAAGCATAACCTGTAATTTACAATTGATCTTGTTCTAGGATGAAGTAGTTATACAGCATTTTGTATAAAATTAAGGCTGCAAAATAATTTCATTTTGGGTACTAGCAATTTGCAGAGAGGAAAAGATGCCAGTTAAAGCCACACTGAGAAAGCCAATAACAAGTTGGCATAAAGAAGGAAAGTATTTTACACTTGAGACAGGGAGTGACTACAGTTTGAAGATTATGCCAGATTGAGACTATGGGACAGAGGAAATGAAGAGTAGTAAAAAGTTAATATATAATGTCATGATTTGGAATAGGAAACTTAGTTTCTAGGTTAATGAAATTTGAGTACATTATCTGTGTGAACAAGCCATGTAAATTGATCAGATAATATTTGTATCTGTAAAATCCCAGGGGAGGATGACATTCTTACTTATCTCGCAGGGAAATTATGGAAATTATAAAGAAAACTCTTGGAACTGTTTTGAAATAGAATGTGTTATGCAAACAATAAATGTTAAAGTGTCAAGAAGAGTTTAAATGAAGGATAGGGCAGAGATAAATACCACTTTATGTGGACTAAAAAGTAAAATGGAAAATAAGATTTCTGTTAAAAATCATTTTTTTGGGGGGGTATGGAATTGTAAGTTTTATTTTATTTTTTATTTATTTATTTTTTATTATTATTATACTTTAAGTTCTAGGGTACATGTGCATAACGTGCAGGTTTGTTACATATGTATACTTGTGCCATGTTGCTGTGCTGCACCCATCAACTCGTCATTTACATCAGGTATAACTCCCAATGCAATCCCTCCCCACTCCCCCCTCCCCATGATAGGCCCCGGTGTGTGATGTTCCCCTTCCTGAGTCTAAGTGATCTCATTGTTCAGTTCCCACCTATGAGTGAGAACATGCGGTGTTTGGTTTTCTGTTCTTGTGATAGTTTGCTAAGAATGATGGTTTCCAGCTGCATCCATGTCCCTACAAAGGACACAAACTCATCCTTTTTTATGGCTGCATAGTATTCCATGGTGTATGTGTGCCACATTTTCTTAATCCAGTCTGTCACTGATGGACATTTGGGTTGATTCCAAGTCTTTGCTATTGTGAATAGTGCTGCAATAAACATACGTGTGCATGTGTCTTTATAGCAGCATGATTTATAATCCTTTGGGTATATCCCCAGTAATGGGATGGCTGGGTCATATATCTAGTTCTAGATCCTTGAGGAATCGCCATACTGTTTTCCATAATGGTTGAACTAGTTTAAAGTTGACTTTTACTTGGGGATTCAGTTTAGAAAATTTGGAAACCAAAATTTCATCTTAGCGCTTTAGAGTCTAGAAAATCATTACAATAAGATGTAGATCTTTCCTGACTCTTTTGTGTATATGATATATTTCATAATTTTAATTGTATTGTGAATGGTTGTATCCCTATTTTACCAGCATTTAAGTTGTTTCAGGTGGTTAAGGTGCACCTGTGAGTCCATTTACATATACATTAATTTTGAATTTACTTGTGTTTGTTAATTAAAGACATACTTCAGTGATTACATTATTGAACAAATTTAAAAATGTTTATTGAGTATTGTCACATATTTGGGGTTTGAAACAATAAAACTGACAGCTGCCTTCATTTAATTCATTAGCCCTTAATTTACAAAAGCAAATTAATGAATGTTGCAGCATTAATCACAGCATAGGCATTTGTGACTCTTCCTAAGACGATGGTTCAAGATATGCAAACTTTCATGAGTTATTTGAGATAGTTTATTACAAGGGTTATGAGCAATTTTGCTCACAAGTGAGACGTTTACTGTCTGGGTTTGGTCACTTCTCCAATATTCTCCACTAATATGTCTTCTGTTTAGCGTTTGTTTTATTTCCCATGCCACTATTAATTTCTTCCTTTACCTGTGCTTTCTTCATCTTATTTACCATAGAGAAACTCTACTTCTCAAATACTTTATTCAGTATTTGTAGTATTATTCTATTACGCTGCTTATCTCACTATTCCCCATCTTCACAACCACTCTTGGATTTTTCCAATGAACCTCAAAGTAACAGTATACTATTAAGATATATTTTCTTGTACCATCAAATATTTCTATAAACAACAAATCCAACTTATTTACTTTAATTGAAATTTTGCTTTCTTTTCTAGCCCTCTTTGCTGTAGACTCCCATGCTAATTATAGGCTACACTTTGGCCACTGCCAGTCAGCAGTGACTTTTTGAAAATACTTACCATACCCTTAATACCAGCATCTTTGTATTTAGTGTTTTAGCAACAAACACTCAAAATACAATCCCTTCTCCTTAATGACTTCATCAGCAATTTCATAACTCCCATGGTCATCTCTATCTTGCCAAAATTCTTGGCAACTTCAATATCAGCAACCATTACCCCTGTGGTACCTAAGGTCCGACTTCCTCACTCAATTCTACATATATTAATGTCATTTTTACACCACTTAATTTGCCCTCTATTAGGAATGGGCTGTGCTTTTCATATGGTTGGAAATGATCCATCTCAATGAGCTCATAGTTGCAGCAAAGCAAAATTGTGTATATATTGAAACTATTATTTACTTTCATTGTGACTTATAATCCTGTTTCTTTCCATTACTCAATTAATTAGCTTGGTGCCACATGATCTTATTGATTGGGTGATTGATTCAGTCATTTTTGTTTGTTTGTTTGTTTTTTGAGATAGAGTCTTGCTCTGTTGCACAGGCTGGAGTGCAGTCATGAGATCTCTGCTCACTGCCACTTCCACTTCCCAGGTTCAAGTGATTCTCTTGCTTCAGCCTCCTGAATAGCTGGCATTACAGGTGCACACCCCCAACACTGGGCTAATTTGTGTATTTTTACTAGAGACGGGTTTTTGCCATGTTGGGCAGGCTGTTCTTGAACTTCTGGCCTCAAATGATCCGCGCACCAATTCAGTCAATTATTATTAATTAATTATTGCTGATAGATACTGTACTAGATACTGTACTAGGTTGTTGGGATTTGAAGAATTTGAGGCAGAAACAAACATTTCTGTAAACATGGTGCCTTCCTTTAGGAAATTTAGTTTCCGAAGTTTTAGCAAATATAGCTTATTTAGCTTGATATTCAGCATAAGCATGATGCAAAACAAAAGTGCAGTATGCTGCGGAGGTGGCATAACAGTTGAACCTAAGGCCTTTGTCCTGAATCCCAGAAAATTGCTTATGGAGAAGAAAATGGGGAATCTAGACATGTCAGTGTGGAACTGGAGAACTCACATGCCCTGTAGATAGTCTAACACATGTTTGACAGAGTACCTCATGACTGGGGACAAATAGTTTTTGCACCATGGCCTCTAAAAGTAGATATTAGAATGTTGTCCTTCAAAGACTAATCAGAGAATCACATTTTAATATCACCATCGTGGGATCCAGACTCCACCAGCTACAGCACAGCATCGATGAGAGGGGAGCTGAAAAACAAAAGAAGATTGAAGGTCCTCTTATCCCCTGCTACTATGAGAATGTTGAAGGACTCAGTATGTCCTGACATATCTTGATGAAAATTACAACAGAATGAGGCATTTGAATGGCAGAATACATCCTTGAAAGTGACTAACTCATTGAAATTAGAAATTTATAATTGTGAAGACTATGAAATCATATATTGGCAGATTAAACTATTTTATATTAATATCTCCCCTTAAAACGTAGCAAGGTAGGAAACTATGAGTACCTTTATATCTTTTATGGAAAATAAAAATTAAACTTTGTATGTATGTATAAGGAGTATTGTGAGTAAACTGGAAACTTGGCTATTAGTATATATTTTCTCTTTAATACATAAGAGTCTCTGTACCGTGTGGACATCAGTAAAATGAGTATAAAAGAAACATTTTCTAAGATACATCAGAACTTACATAATCACTTGTACATTGCCTTTATAAGGCGTCAGCTACCTGATACTTGTCCTCAGTGACTGATAGCTCTTGAGTAGCAACTCACCTGGAATTAGCTATGAAGGCATTTTATAGGTGCCATAAGGACCATAGTTATATGGCTCTGTGGGCATACCCTGCATTTCCTATAACGTCATCTGTTTTAGAATGACTATCTACTAGTTTCTGCAGCAATGGGTATTTTTGGCTTGAAGGGAGAATTGGTGATATCCATCAATTATCACTTAGGAAATACAAAAAGCTTTGTTGGAAGGTTGGGGTTTTCAATGATGAAGATAAATTTTATCAGTACCACCAGCAGCAACATTGACAACAACACTCCTCCCATGAATTACAAACGTAATCGGAGCCAGGCACAGTGCAAACAATTTACATCTAATCTTCACAGTGTACATAGAAATAGAAGTGACTAATGCTGTTCCTCACAAAGGGAATCAGAAATGGACAGAACAAGTACTTGCTTAAGGTAACACAGGTTATAAGTGAGCTTCAATGCTAACTCAGTCAGGCTGACCTCGGTTTCTGATTACGAGAATTTAGTTTTTAAATTTGGTATTGATATACAAATGGATGTCTGAATTTGATAAATACACTGTAATATGATGCCAGAAAGTTTGTGAGGCTAAAGCAAATGACGTATCATTGCTTTTGTGGGAGTATCTTCTGAAAATATTTTAAACAAGTAACTGTCCTAA
Source organism: Papio anubis (assembly GCF_008728515.1). Taxonomy (NCBI): domain Eukaryota; kingdom Metazoa; phylum Chordata; class Mammalia; order Primates; family Cercopithecidae; genus Papio; species Papio anubis. The sequence goes on along the minus strand of NC_044979.1, from coordinate 65,194,996 downwards.
TTTTTCAAGGAAATTTTGAATGTTCCAGAAGGAAATGCTATGTCTCTGTACCTTAAGGACTGTTAATGCCTTCCAACTTGTGTTGGAATTATATAAAATGTTTTATAATGAATTTAAAAAAAAAAAACAAATCAAAACATCACAACAGCTGGCAATTATAAAGAACCATGCAGGAAAAGAAGATTTTAGATAAAGCAAAGCAATGTGATTGTGTTTTGAGAAGAGTACAAGAAGTGGCTCAGAAACCCATTCCATGTGTTTTATTTATTTATATTACAGTTATATATGATATTTGCCACTTTTTGACACTGTACAAATGTCAACAAATTTGTTATGAAATAAGAAAATGCAAATTGATAATGATTGTTTCATATGAAAAATTCATTTGAAGAATAATCAAAGTAATATTTACAAGTGCTTGAGAAAGCAGAAAGACTTTTAATAAAAAGCAAAGTTTCCTGCTGCATTCCCCTTTGAATTCTATATTTAAAAACTAAATGCTTAAATAACTAATTTTTGATTTCTTAATTTTCTCTCCTATGAGAGATCTTTCTCAAAGATCCTCAACTCCTTCATGCCTAAATTGTTATCATTTCTAGTTAAACCAGAACAAAATGTTTATTTTGTAGAACAATGTAAGTCGTTTATCTGCCAGTTTACACAGTCTTCTATAACTTTCATTAATCTCCTATATAGCTTCTTATCCCTGTGATTTCTTACTTTCTCTTTTTTACCTTGCATTGACTATCCTAAGTTGTTACCAAACACCTACCTCTGACCTGGAGATTGTAACACACCTGTTTTAATGTTCAAAGTGAAATATTTTGAATACCCTTCTCTTTCTTTTTTACCAAACACCTACCTCTGACCTGGAGATTGTAATACACCTGTTTTAATATTCAATGTAGACTGATTGTCAACTTATTCAGGTCTGTTACAGACACTGGAACTGTGATATCACTTCCTTTCTGATCTTCTCTCACATAGTTTATATCCTTATACTGCTAAGCATATCCGTAAGTAATTTCCTAGGACAGAATGTATAGAAGGAAGTTTTCTGATTCTTCTTGTGTTGAAAATATTTTCATTCTGGCTAAAACTTAATTGAAGGTATTGAGTACTGAACACTTGGCTAAAATAATGTCTCAGAACGTAACAAACACCACTGCATTGGCACCTGAAATCTAGTGTTGCTGATGAGTATACAGATGTGAATTCAATTCTTATAACATTGCGGGTAGCTATTTCCTCAACAATTATATCTCTTTATTTTTCTTCCCCCTGTTAAAGAAAAAAAAACTTTAAAATTTTTGTTATTTTTGGTTTATACTATTTCACAATATGTTATAGTTTCAGGGTTGATACATTTTTTCCATGAACTTTGGAGTGTCCTTTCAATATGGAGGCATGATCATTCATTTGCCCTTTTTGAACCTTTATTAAACATATGCTGGATACCTTAGACTGATGTTTATGTCGTTTATGTCTTCCCTTATATTTATCCATTTATGCTTGTATGCTCAAAAAAACATCTGTTATCCATTTATGCTTTTTTTGGGAATATTGTAGATTTTCCCCTTTCACTAATTTGTCTTCAGCATTTTCATTTTCTAACACCTACTGCTGTCTGCTTCTCTCCTCCCTCTTTTCTCTCTCTCTCCCTCCCTCTTTATTTTTTCTCTCTCTCACTTCTTATCTTTTAAATAGCATCATACTTCATGAATAATAGGTCTTTTCAAATCTCTCTAAAGATATTTGTTTGAGGAAGATTGTATTTGTGCCTGTAACCTTGTCCTTCTATGCTATGTTTCAGGCTTTCCCTAAATGTATGGTGATTGTGACTTTCTGTTTATATTTAATGAGAAAAAAAGGTCTCAGAACACTGTGTACTTTAGTGTGGCTTATTGATCAGGAAATTGATGCTTCCAAGTTTGAAGATGAATCTAGCTTTTGTGTAAGGGATGTCTAAATGACAGTACATGAAGAACTCTTTGCCTTCTCCCCAACTCAGGGGCTATTCACTGTGTTTCACTTTACCTGGAGGGAAGATTTTAGTTTTCTGCATGAGAGGTTTGCATCAGTGTTGGGGTTGAGGGGTCTACTATTCCAAATACCATTTCATTCATATTTATGTTTTCTGTCCTGTCTCACATTCTTTCTGACTTATTTCTGGTATTTTTGAATCCTGATCTCTGAGGTTATTGGGAGAATGCCTTGCTTTGGGCTCCATTCTCCTCTATAGGAACTTAAGCTGCATTTTCCTTTGTCCTCAATATTTGGTAAACATTCATTAGTCTGCAGTCAGGGACTTAGAATTGGTTGAAATGTTTTTCCTCCTGATGACAACCGTTTTATTTTGTTTCTTGTGGAATTATATACCCTTTTATTTAATTTCACTTTGTGTCTTCAGAAAAAAAAAGCGATCAGTGTATTTTTCAAACAAGAATTTTCAAACCTATCACTTTGCAAATAGTACAAAGCTTGATGCTGGAACAATGTATATTTATGACTTTTCAGATCTAACATTACAATTGCCTAAATTATTTTTACTTCTCAAAATATACTTGAGTTCTTAGAGGACTATTAAACAGCATAATCATTAAATATGACTGGAACTGAAATACAATAGGCTCTTTATTTAAAAAGTTAAGGTATGATTGCTTATGTGTGTGTGTGTGCACACGTGCTTAGGATATCCCAAGCCTATGATTCTTCTGATAATATTAATTAATATTTTAAAGCTGGAAGGAGTCTTCATAATTGTTTAGCTTTATGTCCTTATACTAGTGATAAAGGAATGGTGAATATTTGATAAGATGACTACTCCAATTCTAAAGACATTAATGATTATTCTAAAACTTAGGTCTCTTCACTTTTAATTACATTTCACTTCATGAGAACATAAACATTGTCCAGATTTATCACGGTTTAATTCGTTATGGAAGTCTAAATAATCTCTGAAAATTTTAATAAATAATTGAATCAATTTTAATTACTTTCTCTTTAGATATGAAATGATGAAAGAAAAACACAAATCCATTGATGCATTTATTGATTAAATCAGTATTATACATTCACTCTGAATCTGATTCAGTTCTTAAAAATGACATATAATGACAATGCCTGACTTAAGACCTATAAAGCTGTTATAAAATATTATGGAAGCTATGACAAATACATGTCTTGAGCACCAAGGAATCATAAAGGGAATGTTTAATTCTACGTATTTTTTAGACTGGAAGTAACCCTCAATTTATTAATTCAAAAATACTCATTGTTAAATACTAGCATGAAAATTTGCAGTGACTTTTTATATCTTTAGTCACATCCTAAATTAAGTATGTAGTTAATTTAGAAAGTAATGTGGTTAGACATAACATGCTACAAATGTAAGGGAACTATTAAAGGCTTCATGTATGTGTGGACTTTTCATTCCTTACACCTTATATTTTGATTTAGATAAAAACTTATACAGGACCAGGCACAGTGGCTCACGCCTGTAATCCCAGTACTTTGGGAGGCCAAAGCGGGTGGATCACGAGGTCAGGAGTTCGAGACTAGCCTGACCAACATGGTAAAACCTCATCTGTACTAAAAAAAATACAAAAGTTAGCCGGGTGTGGTGGTGTATGCCTGTAATCCCAGCTACTCAGGAAGCTGAAGCAGGAGAATCGCTTAAACCTGGGAGGCAGAGGATGCAGTCAGCCGAGATCATGCCACTGCACTCCAGCCTGGGCAACAGAATGAGATTCCATCTCAAAAAAAAAAACAAAAAACAAAACCTTATAGAAAAGTTGCAATAGTCTTATAAAGAACACCAATATACATTTCTTCAGATTTCTTAACTGTTTACATTTTGCTTATTGAATTTAGCATTCTTTCTCTCTCGAGTCATTGGAGAGTAATTTTAGAAATATCATGCCCAGTTGTCCCCCAAATTCCAGACATTCTCTTATATCATTATCTAACCACTATACAATTATATAAATCACAAAACTTGACAATGATGTAGTACTATCATTTAATCTACAGTTTTCTATCTCCCTTTTTCTTTCTCTCTCTATATATATATAGATGTGTTACACAATACAAAGATGGTATTATATACATATATAGTAATAGCTAAAATAATATATAGTATATATTACTATATAGTACATGTAGTAATATGTATGTACATATTTAGAGAGGGAGAAAGGTATTCAAATGGGATTTAGAAGAAATCTAAGGTGCCATGACATGTCCCTGTAATTTCTGTGAGAGATAGTGATAGTTGTCTTTTTGTTTGTTGGCTTTTTGTTTCTTTTTTAACTTGGAGTTCCGTGTGATGTTAAAGTTTTTACTGATAGAGATTGACCAAGCAGCCCGGGTAGCAAGTTAATGGAAATCATTCAGCACACATGGAAATGTACACTAAAACTGTGTTCATGTAGTCATATCCATTCTCAGTGTTTGATATGAGGTGAAATTCCCAAAGAGAGAGTTTGTAAGCTGTTTATTGCATGGAGGGGCCAATAATCTCAGTCTTTCCCTCTAGAGAAATTTCTCAATTTCTCCTTAATCCATCAGATTGGCTTGTGGGTGGGAACAACCTTTACAGGTTAATGGGAAATAGGAGTTTGATTCTACATAATGCATTTTCACATGCCACAACTCACTTGCCATCCCCATTACCACCATATTTAGCTGCTTTTTAAAATCATTGCAAAACAAGGATTGTTAGGTCAGACATGAATTTTATTGTGATTTATTTATTTTTTTTCTCCTGTTATGTTCTTTTGCTTTATATTTTATGAGTTTATGAATTTACATCACATTTACAGTTCAATATAGAGTTTTTTAAATATAAGTTTTGATATGGAGGAAGAGAAGTTTAGGGTGAAAAGTTACAATCTTCTCAAGCATGGCCATGCACTATTGCAATAAAAGACACAAAAGCAGTTTGTCATTGTAATGGAAGCTACTCAAAAAACTGTTAGAGGCAAGCAAAGCCAGATATACTTAGTGGTTTTGTCTTTATACATTTAAACAACAAGGTTGTTTTATAAAGACTGTGCTGATATGTGTATTTATGGTGTCCCATCAATAGTAAGCTTCAGAAGAGGTTTCCACTCTTTAAGGAAAAAAAAAAAAAGTAAAGAAAACCCTGGTATTATAATGCAGAACTGTTTTTCTTTAATAAGACATTGTGTTGCAAATATTGTGTCAACAATTTTTAATAATAAAATAAAAATAACTTCTGAATAATACTACAAAAATAGGTAACTTTATTATTTTATCACTCAAGGACAAGTTTGAACAAACAGGACATAAATCCCCTGCCAAGCAAATAAATATGATGGTTTAATGAAGGAATATTTCAAAGCAGCATGACTTAGGTGAAATAAGAATTGCAGGAATTTTTTTGTTTTTACTTTTTTCAGCATTTTGAGGTATAATTGACAAATTAAAAATTATATATATTCCAGGTATACATTGTGATAATTTGACATGTGTATCCATACACATATTTGGTGTAATGATACCACAATCAAATTAATATGTTCATCACCACACACAGTTACCATTGTGTGGGGGGGGGGGGGGGGGGGCAGGGGAGTGGTAAGGATACTTAAGATCTATTCTCTGAGCAAACGTTAAGTAAACAATACAGTATTATTTACTGTATTCATACTGCTGTACAATAGATCCTCAGAACTTATTCATCTTACTGCAGGACTTTTTTTCAAGGAAATAGTAGGCCAGATTTCACTCAGTGCTTTGAAGATTAAGAATGAGTTCAAAAACTAGTGTACTTAAGAGCTATTTTTCACCACATAAACCAGTTGAACTAATCTCTGCAAGGCCCTGGAGAAAATATTTTGACATTAAGTGAAAAATCCTAGGATTTAAAAAGAAGCTAAATCTTTGGGGAAATCATGTTGGAAGAAAAAAAAAAAAAGTCGCATGGGGGTGATGGTGGGGTTGTATGTGATATTTTCCACTGCTACTTGGGTTTGAATGTGAGAAAAGAAATCAGCAAGTTTTAAGTCTCTTTGAAAACTGCCTGAAAGAACTGCAGAACAAAACCGAATGGCATTCACTCAATTTCAAGACTTGGTAACTGTGACCCGTTTTTTGAAGCTTCTGCTCAGCTAGAGGACTTGACTTTGAGAGAAGAGGATAGGTAAGCTGTGGTATGATTATACTTCAGTTGAAGTTTGCTGCTCCTTCCTAAGCAAGAAGTGAATTTCTCTTACAGTTTATATACTGTCACTCAGTAAAAATATATATATATATATATATTTTTCAAAGTCTTGTATAAATTTGTGTCTTAGACCAATTTGTGTTTGCATTGTTTTAGATTATGGTTAAGTAAATTTACTACTCAACACAATCAATAACATTAATGAAAATCAACATATATCCTTTATTTAAATTAGATATATTTAGCTTTCCTTTAAATTATTAAATCTCATTTTACCTTATGACAGTAATGTAATAAAAACATTGTTTGCCTTTTGTGTTTTTAAAATGTATACAAAGAAATTGAATTTAAGAAAGGTATGCTGTGTTTATTTTTTTTTTCAAGAATGGTTGGATCTAGTTTTAATGGAGGCATTGAAACCGCAGTTAAGTCATTTAACATATACTTCCTTTATTAGCATTTTGTGTAGTGAAAATTTGGGGTAGGAATACATTACCTACCAAAAAACAAAAAAAAAAAAAAAAAAGATTTATTAAAAAATATAAAAACTCTCATTTCCTTTACCTGCCTTACTGACATATTCAAAGTGATGTACTTTATGGAGAAGGGGAACTACACAAAGAGAGTTGGCTAATGATATGTCCTAATAAGCACATCCACCAAAAACAAAAACAAAAACATTCTCAACTTAAAATAGCATTGAAAGTTATTATTGTAATATATCTAAATTTATGGACCTCATTAAGTTACTAACACCTACGGATATAATTTTTTTGTGGGAAACTTACAAATTATTTCAAAGGTTTCTGCAGGGTAAAACAAAAATGAGAAATAATGTTCTATCTTATAGATTACATAGATAAATATACAGATATACAAAAAGACAGAAAGATGAAAATTGTCTTTGTCTGATATGATGCCCCGTCACCTCTAAAATACTCTAGCGTGCACCTTCTAAAAACAAGAATACTTTCCCACATACCACCTTCCATTTAGGAAATGCTGTTTTCCAATCCACACACTCCATTTTAGTCGTATTAATCATTGCATCAATGTATACGTTTCATTTCACATCCAGATACCTATCCAGGAAAACTGTTGCTTTTAATTTATATGCTTTGTTAATTTCCTTCAATCTGGAGCAGTTACTTTATCTCTCCTTATCTCTTAAGTCTTTAATAGTCTTTTGTTGTTGTTCTCAGCAGCCTTGAAGGTTTGCAGGCTTTTCATCGTGTAAAATGACCATCTACCTAGGTCTGGAGGCTATTTTCTCATCCCTAGGCCCAGGTCTTTCAGTGTGAGAGCTATCATTGTGTAGAGAGATATTCCAATATTATATCAGTATACCCTTTCTTGGCAAAACTTCACTCACTGTTATAATTTTCTAATTACGAATATCGGTCAATGCTTCTTTATTTTTAATTAATAGGAAAAAGAGTTTTCCTTTCTTCCTCATTTATTTATATATGTATAAACTCATTACCTTCTCTTTTATTAAATAGCCTATAGTGTGATACTCCCATTATTTAGTGTGATGCTCAAACTGCCCTAGATTTTCTCAATGAAAAAAAAATGCTCAAGCAGGCTCTTACTAGTTTTTTTGGACATATCTTTATTCTTTGATCATACCCTCACTTTCTGGTAATACAGTATTCCTCCAGTCATAATATTTTTTATCAATTAATTAATATGTAATGTTGTTATAGATGTGTTTCTGTGTAAAAACACCTTATTTGATAAATAATTTTGGTTAACATTGAACTCACAGCCAATAGCACTGTAACTCTTCCTTGAACAAGGCTTATCTAACAGACACTTTCCCTGTAAGGCATATCAGATACTTCTCACACTTAGGAAAACTGGACAACACTTCAGCACTATCCTTAAGGACCATTTAAAACAGCAAATGCATTAACTAAAAGCCCAAGAATGAGCTGTGGCACTCAATAGACCAAGAAAATAACATGTGTTTCTACAAGAAGTGTTGAAACAAAAAAGCAGAACACTCCCTTGTTTGACCTTAGTTGGAAAAATGTACGCTTGGTAACTACAATGTTTTGGATGCTTTTCCCAATGCCTAAACATGCCCATGAATGTGCTCTACTAATTTTGGAATTACAAATACATTTTGGTAAGTAGATGAACTCACAGATACGGAACACATGAATAATGAAGATTGACAGTATATTTAAAAGAATCATACCAATACTTACAATTCTAATATAATACCTCATGGTTCTAGCTAGCCTTCTCTCTTTCCACATTTGAAAATCATTTCTCCGCAGGTAGAAGAATCTTAAATGTAATTATTCTTGATGTCTTGACTTATTTGCTTAATCAAAAAATTGATTTGGTCAATCTAATTAAATTTTCAATCATTGTGCCTCGTCTGCCTGATTTTATTTATTTATTTATTTACCACCTTACTGCCTAGGATGTCAGGCCATGCTGTGGCTCCTTCTTTGGCCTCCTGCTCCCTATCAGTGTCATACTCACTGGAACATGTGACACTCCACTTCAAAGTCCAGCTTCCTTGGGTACCTGAGCTTAGATTCCTGGAGGAAACTCCTCCCTCTTTCTACCTGCTTTCTTGAACATAGATGACTCTGCTTAGGAGAGGAAAAAAAGGAATGGAAGGCAAAGACTGGGCAGATGGAAAAATATAGGAAGAGAGAAAGGGAAGACTGGTACAAGTTTTTTTTTGTAGAAATTTATTTTATATATTTTGAATAGATAACATAGGAGTAGGTATATGTTTAAGCTTATTAAAATAAAAACTTCCAATTACTCTTCAATAGCATTTTCCCATTTTCTTCTCCAAATTGTCACCAAACTTGACGCTGTCAGTCTTTTCCTTTTGGTTTATCTATGTCAGTGAAATCGCCACCACAAATAAGGAAATAAATGCATTTATCACTCCCAAGAGTGCAAAAATCAGTGAACTCAGCATCACGACTAAAAAACAGATTGTAACCAGCGCATCATAACTCATTGCTACCATTTATCATCACTACCCCCTCATGGGAAATATGCTTTTTGATATCATCATTTTACCCATTCTCATTTTTTATTATTGAAATTTAATTGTATGTTGAGAAAAGTGTTAATATTATGGCACCTTCGTGACTTTTTACAAATGGAAAGTATATAACTAACTTTCAGATCAATAAATAACTCGTTTTCTGCAACTATGAGTTCATTTTATCTTTTTTATTTACAGTCATGAACATCCCATTCCACTTCTCAACAGAAAAGTCTTTACTCAATCTGTTTGTGAACAGTATAGATTAATATTGCCTCTGTTTGTATTATACAAATCAAATCATAGTGTGTATGTTGACCTATGTTTCATTTCTGTTTATTGACATTTTATTTATGACATTCATTACTATTGTTACATGTACTGATCATTCATTCATTCTATTACTGTATAGAATTATAGTTTTTGATAACATTTCCTTTATTTTCAGTTTAGGGCTGTTGATTATAATTTTGCTGTTAATATATATTTATATTCTGTTGAGTGTAAACATGAGAGTCAAATTTAAGAGTTGTAGGGCATACATATAGTCATCTATATAATGGCATACATTTTTAAGTGATTATGTTAATTTACACTCCCAAAAGCAACGTACAAGAGTTTCGGTTATTTTAATTCCTTTGATATTTTATCTTTCTCCTTTTAACCATTTTATTAAATACCTCATTCTGTAGTGGTAGCTAATTCTAGATTCAACTTATAATTCCCTGGTGAATAATTATGTTGAACATCTTTTCATATGTATATTTGCCCCTTAAATATGTATAATTTTAAGGCCCCTATTTCAGGATTTTGTGTGTCTTTTTCATAGTTGGGTAGGTGGCATATCTTAATCTTATCAATTTGTGAAATTTTTGATATGTGGATATTAGACCTTTGTCTCATATTTGCATTGGGAACACTGTGGTTTGCCTTGACACTTTCCTAATGGTGAGGAAAGGATATTTTAAATTTTAATAGAATCTAGTTTATCATTGTTTTCTTCTATGATTAATATCAGTTTCTATTTAAGATATCTATACTTCAATGTCAGCAAGATATTTTGTTCCTCACTACTGAATATATTATTACTATTGATCTATAGTTTATTTGCACTCCTGATAGCCATTCTGTCCAAGCCCTAGTGGGAATTGCTGTAGCTAGTGATGTCTTGGTGGGGCATATGGAAACCAATGAACCTACCTGACTCACAGGTAGGTTGAACAAAGCTTATCTAACAGGCACTTTCCCTGTAAGGCACATCAGATAATTCCCTATAGCCATGGGCTATAGCTAACTGGCCATTAGATCAGGCCACTGGCAAGCCTAAAACTGACATATAAAACAAACTGCCATGTGGGGAGAAAATTGTTTGATACAAATCTATTCTCCTTCTAAAAAGCTCTTTGTTACCTATGTGGATTTATTATTTAAAAAATCCTCAATGCTGCCTAGGGGAAATATAACCAATGAGCAGATTGCACTTGTCAGATAAGTGTGGAGATTTGAATGAACTGTCTGTTTCTGCCATGGCTTCAGAGGGTACAAGTCCCAAGTCTTGGCAGCTTCCATGTTGTGTTGAGCCTGTGGGTTCACAGAAGTCAAGAATTGAGGTTTGGGAACCTCTGAGTATATTTCAGAGGATATGTGGAAACACCTGGATGTTCAGGCAGAAATTTGCTGCAGGGGCAGGGCCCTCATGGAGAACCTCTTCTAGGGCAGTGAAGAAGGGAAATGTAGGATTGAAGCCCCCAAACATATTCCCCATTGAGGTACTGCCTACTGAAGCTGTGAAAAGAGGGCCACACTCCTCCAAACTCCAGAATATTAGATTCAGTGACAGCTTGCACCGTGCACCTGGAAAAGCCACAGGCCCTCAACATGAGCCTGTGAGAGCAGCTGGGTGGGAGGCTGTACCCTGCAGAGCCACAGGGGCAGAGCTTCCCAAGACAATGGGAACCCACCTCTTGCTGAGCTTGACCTGGCTGTGAGACATGGAGTCAAAGAGATCATTTTGGAGCTTTAAGATTTGACAGCTCTGCTTGATTTTTTACTTGCATGGGGCATATAGCCCCTTTGTTTTGGCCAACTTCTCTCATTTGGAATGGCAGTATTTACCCAATGACTGTATCCTCATTGTATCTGGGAAGTAACTAAATGCTTTTTTATTTTACAGGCTCATAGGTGGAAGGGACTTGCCTTGTCTTTGATGAAACTTTGGATTGTGGACTTTTGATTTAATGCTGAAATGAGTGAGGACTTTAAGGGACTGTTGGAAAGCCTGATTGGTTTTGAAATGTGAGGCCGTGATATTTGGGAGGGTCTAGGTCAGAATGATGTGGTTTGGCTATCTCCCCACCCAAATATCATCTTCCATTGTAACTCCCACAATTCCCATATATTGTGGGAGGAAACTGGTGGGAAGTATTGAATCATGGGCTGGGTCTTTCCCATGCTGTTCTCTGTTTTGTCTGAAAATCCAGATGGTAATCCCTGCTTTTTACTGTTTTCCATGTGCTTTTTAGATTTATCTCCATCCCTTTACTTTGACTTTTAAGTGTTATTGCTTGTGAGATCAGTCTTTTGAAGACTGCATACCATTAGGTCTTGTCTTTTTTATCCAACTTGTCACTCTTTGCCTTCTGATTGGGACATTCAGCCTGTTTACATTCAAGGTTAATATTGACATGTGTGGATTTGATCCTGTCATCCTGTTGTTAGCTGATTATTATGAAGACCTGTTTGTGCGGTTGTTTTATAGGGTCACTGGTCTGTGTTCTTCAGTGTGTTTTTTTTCTAGTGATACTTTTTAGTGTTTCCTTCAGGACCTCTTGTGAGGCAGGTCTGGTGGTAATGAATTCCTTTAGCATTTGTTTATCTGAAAAGGATCTACTTATCCTTTGCTTATGAAGCATAGTTTGGCTGGATATAAATTCTTGGTTGGAGTTTCTTTTCTTCAAGAATGCTGAACCTCTTTTGGTTTCTGTTGAAAGCTCCACTGTCAGCTTGATGGGGTTCCCTTTGTAGGTGACCTACCCTTTCCCTCTAGCTGCCTTTAACATTTTTTTCTTTCATTTTTGACCTTGGATAATCTGATGACTCTGTGTCTTAGCGATGGCCTTTTTGTGTAGTATCTTGTAGGGGTTCTCCTCATTTCATGAATTTGAATGTTGACCTCTCCAATGAGGTTGGAGAAATTTTTACAGATGATATCCTGAAATATGTTATTCAAGTTGGTTGCTTTCTCTCCATCTTCTTCAGGGACACAAATAGATAATAGATTTGGTCTCTTTACATAATCCAATATTTCCTGAAAGTTTTCGTTGTTCATTTTGGTTATTTCCTTTATTTTTGTCTGACTGAGTTACTTCATTGAACCAGTCTTCTGGCTCTGAAATTCTTTCCTTAGCTTAGTTTATTTTGCTCTTAACACTTGCAATTGCCTTATGAAATACTTGTGTTTTGCAGTTCTATCCAATCAGTTTGGTTCTTTCTTATAATGGCTATTTCATCTATTAGCTCATGTATAATTATTTTCTGAAGATTCCTTGAGTTTCAACTTTCTCCTGAATCTCAATGATCTTCATTCTTATCTATATTCTGAATTCTATTTCTCTCATTTTAGCTATTTCAACCTGGTTAAGAACTCTTGCTGGGGAACTAACGTGGCTATTTGGACAACGAGGGACATGCTGACCATTTGAGTTGCCAGAGTTCTTGAGCTGATTCCTTCTCATCTGTGTGAGTTGATGTTCCTTTAATGTGATATAATTTGAGTACCATCAGTTGAATTCTTTTCTGGTTGTTTCCAGGGGGCTAATACTTTGTGCAGGGTCTCTATTTATATCTGAGTTTTGAAACATGATTTCACAGGGTGGGATATTAGTAAGGTATTTTTGGTGTTGAAGTTTGGGTTGTGATCCAATAAATTGCTTTTAAGCATAATGGCTAGGAGATAGGCTCTTGCTCAGCCATGTGGCTTCTCTCTATTTCATCATGTTTGCAGCCATGCTCCCTCTCAGTGCTCTGAAAGTGTGGGCTCCTCCCCTGCTGAAGTGCTAACTGCAGATTTCAACTTGGCACTCCCAGACTGTACACCACAGTCCTTGGGTGAACTCGGGCTTTGTTTCTTCATCAGGTTAGAGGCAGCAGGGGCAGGGACTCTTGCAGTGGCTGTGGCAGAGGGCCTTCCACTACTATCTTGGGGTTCTACCCCAGAAGAATGCAGAGCTGCTTGGTGTGATCAATCTAGAGTAGGGTGGCTGTGACGTGGCCCCAAACTGAGGGGCCCTGCCTGGTGATGACCAGGGGTATGGGGAGCTGGTTGGGGAGCCAAGTGACCTCTTCTCCTTAGGGCAGCTGTGACTTGCTTGAGGTGTTATTAAAGCACTTGGGGTCTTTGTTCCTTACCCAGTCTGACGCCAGCAAGTGCAGTACCAATGCAGTGGTAGTGGCAATGGAGTCGTTGGTTGCCTCTGGGAGTTCCACCTAAGAGAAATGTAGAGCCCCTGCTACTGGGGAAAAAACAAAAACAAAAACAAAACAAAAAAGCACCTCACTTTTAAATAACCCTTGCGTCAAAGGAGACACCATAGGTAAAATTCGAAAATATTTTGAATAAATCAGAATGAATATATTAAACATCAATGTTTGTGGGAGGGAACTAAAATTATGCTTAGATAAAACTGTATAGATTTTTTTTTAATAATAGAAAGGAAGAATGGCCTAAAACCAATTATCTGAATGTTTCACTTACAAAGCTAGAAAAGAACAAGTAAATTGAATGCAAAGTATGTAGAAGAAGACAACTAATAAAGATAAGAAAAGCAATCCATGACACAGGAAATGGACAAACAGTATATTAATACATAAAAATATTTGTTCTTTTAAACTATTAACACAATTGACAAACCTGTAGCAGGAGTGATTAAAAAAATACAGAAAGAGAAAGAGAAAGGGTGGCAATTTAAAATTATGAGAATAAAGGAGGGGCTACCATTTCAAACCTAAAACTATAAAATACTTAAAAATTTTAGGAGCACCCTTATTCCAATAACTTTTTTTAAGTTTGAAAAATTATTCTGAACTCTGTCTCATTCTTAGTGTTTTAGGAAAAGTAATTTAATATAAAATTGAAAAACAGAAAATGTTTAGGTCAAACTCATCTAAAATTATTTTAAGAAAGAAGAAATAAATGATAGAATAACATTCCTGTACACAATAAAAGTATGACTTGGATGCATGCTCACAAAGTAGGTAAATCCTGTAGCTTGCTATTTCCAAATGAGAATCTCAAAAAATGAGATGAAATTCCTTCAGAAAAAAATAGTGAAAGAAAATTACACTTGTGAATGAAAAACTGGAAGAAATACAAAAATAAATAAGCACATTTATTTTAAGGCAAATATGTTTAAATTTTTTTGTGTGTTTTCACTTGAAAATGCTCCGCATTTTAAATTAATTAAATCAAAAGCAATGTGCAATAGAAAAATTCAACGATGTCAAAAGTTTGTTTTTTTAAAGTTATAATGTATTTGATAAGAGTTTTGATAATCTGTACAAAAAGAAATAACAGGGAGAGAAAAATTACACGGGCTATAATTATTAGGATTGAATGGGGAACATCATGATAGGTTTAAAGAGGAGATAATATGAAGTAGTTTTCAACTTTTTTTTTTTTTTTTTTTTTGGAGACAGAATCTAGCTCTGTTGCCAGATTGGAGTGCAGTGTGGCATGATCTCAGCTCACTGCAACCTCTGCCACCCCGGTTCAAGGGATTCTCCCACCTCAGCCTCCCGAGTAGCTGGGATTATAGGCACATGCCACTAAGCCCAGTTAACTTTTGTATTTTTAGTGTAGACTGGGTTTCACCCTGTTGGCCAGGATTGTATCTATCTCCTGACCTCATGTTCTGCCCACCTTGGCCTCCCAAAGTGCTGCGATTACAGGTGTGAACCACCGTGCCCGGCCTCAACTTCTATATTTGCTAATAAATTTGAAAATTAAAATGACTTGGACAAATTCTTTCAAAACAACAGTTTTTAAAGTGACAGAAGAAGAAATATGCCCATAACTCTGTAAATTTCTTACCTGTGTGCCAAGTCACAATAAGATGACACCATGAACTTAGAGTGGTGTCACGGTATAAAGTCACATATATAGAAAGATAAAAACATCTAACTTTGTTTTTATCTATGTATCTACAAATAAGTATGACTTTCATAGGAAAACTTAACATCTTTGTGACACTAGGATTGACCAAGATTTAGGTACATCATGCAAAAAGTATTAATCAGTAGAGAATTCTAGTAAACATAATTATTTTTGTTTATAAACTAAACTAAGAGCACATAAGTCAATAGGCAAAGTGGAGAAATATGTTTTCAATAATATATTTGACATAATAGCCATCCACAGGATATTCGGACTATACCTAGAAACACAACACAATAGAAAATACAACAAATTTATCTAATCGTATGGTAAATATGGGTTAAAACCACCATGATATACAGATTGATGGATAGCAGCATCAGTCATCAGTATGGGTTAAAACCACCATGATATACAGATGGATGATATACAGATTGAGAAGAGCAATACTGCTATTCCAAAAATCCAAAATCCAAATTTCTCCTAAATAGAAACTCTTCGAGACATGACACCACAAGTGGAACATTCCACATCTGACACCTTTGCTTTCTGATGGATTGATGTACACAAAATTTCTTTCATGTACAAAATTATTTAAATTACTGCAGTCAAGCCTCTTTTCTCTAGTAAAAGAAAAATCTGTCTTTCTGAATTAATGCTTGAGAAATGTCCTTTTCCTACTGGTTCACATTTAGCCCAAAAAAGGCATTTGATTCAACAGCATACAGCTCCTGTGAGTCCACATTCAACATTTTTGATACATTTGATTCATCTTTAGTTTCTACAGAAGACAAAGAAGATAGAGAAGATGGCTTAGTATTGAATAAGAAGTTGATTCCCCCTCCTAATGCACAAATACATACATTTGAAACTACTGTACAGGCTAACCCATTATATAAGCTGAGACCAAAGTTAACTCCTGGAATGACTGAAATAAGAGGAAACAGTTCTGCAATTCTGCAAGGTAGTTGTGACTTGGAAGAGAAGAGGACCACCTTGTGTTTGCAGTCATGGAGGGAGAAGCAGTGTCAGGTATCTGGAGACGGCCATGCCCATGTGACCAGGTAGGGAGCTTGGAAAGTCCACACACTGATTACATACACTGCTTCCTGTCCTATTTGCTTCAGATTACAGGGGATCCCTGTTACTGTGCAGTGATGCACCTTTCCCAAGGGAAACCTAAAGGCAAATTTTCCTCATGAACTCTGAGCACAAGGACAACCTCTTCTCTAAGCTTTTGCAGTGACAAAAAATCCTGCATACACAACCTGAGCAGTGGATTCACAACTTTAGTTTTGATGCCCATGACCCGTGTGGATTTCACTTCTAAAATGAAACAGATAACTTTTAGAACATTATGAAGATCCCATGTCTTGCATGTGTTTTGAACTGTTGCTTACTATATCTCTAGATGGGACTTCTCCTTTTAGCCTGCAATATATCTGCCATGCAGTAATCTGCAGGTACACTGCGTATGATGGATTGATTAACTCCCTTTACCATCAATGTTATAGGAATTTTTAAAACTATCATTACAAACAAAAAGGTAGGATTCACAAGTTAAAATGAGGACCGGTCAAGCCAAAGTAAACTCTCCTGTCCTCAGAGGGTATTCACTAGGTCTGCTCACATGTGGATAAGATAGCACACCTATAGCAACAAACGTATGAGTGGTGGGTTTTCTCATACAGTATGTAAGTTTAGTGTTTTTTTTTTTTTTTGAGACGGAGTCTGGCACTGTTGCCCAGGCTGGAGTGCAGTGGCCGGATCTCAGCTCACTGCAAGCTCCGCCCTCGGGTTCACGCTTTATCTTCCTGCCCTCTAGCCTCCCCGAGAAGGCTGGGACTACAGGCTCGCCACCTCGCTTCTTCTGGCTAATTTTTTTTTTGCGGGTTTCAGGTAGAGACGGGGTTTCACCGTACAGCCAGGATGGTCTCATCTCCTGACTCGCGATCCCGCCTGCCTCGGCCTCCCTGGGATTACAGGCTTGGAGCCACCGTCATGAAGCTTAGTGTTAGTATCTGTCAGACGCAATCTGCTGTTACTTATTCAGATAAATGTGGTGCCTATTGAAACAACAGGATAGAACTACAGGTATTCAGTAAGACTACAAAAACATTGTGGTGATTTAGCTAACAGTTTTTAATGGCTGTAGTAATTCAGTGAGGCAACACTGGGGCATTTATTATGAAGAATTCTATTTCTTTCTGAAGGACAAATGCTTAATATTGGATGAGTATTTCAGCATTGTGACTCTTTGAAATTATTTCGTCTATGTTTTTCTATAATCTTCCAGAAGTAATGATGTTTGTAGTTGCTATAATTCAAGCTTTGGGAGTGCAATAAAATAAAATAAAATAAAAGACTGCCTTCCTTTTAAGAAAAAAAAAAAAATGCAAGTTTCTAGTCACAAGGGCATAGTGCAGTTCAATTAAGTGTTGATGTAGTTTATAGTTACACTCCTTTTCTTCTCTGCGAAAGGTACTGGTAAGTAAACCAGCTTTTCTGAATAGTCATTCTTAAAATTTCAGACTTACAAAATTAGTAGTAGAATTTTATTTAAAGGCCCTAAGTACCGATATTTTTAATGAGTGCTTTAATTTAAAACAAGTATTTGGAATAGCTGCTACAATGTATTCTTCCATGTGATTTTTTTAAGTTGACATGCAGTCTAATTGTTGTTTCATAAAAGCTGGATATTTTTCTATGCCCATAATGAGTTTGTGAACCATGAAGAAGATGAAACTAGAAGATTACCGAACAAGTCAGAAAATAAGAACTTCAGTGGTTGGAGATGTTGGGATTATTGTTAAACTATAATTAATAATTTGGATAGCAGTACTTATCTCTTTGTTGTAAATTCTCAAGGCTGAATTAAGTATAATTTATAGAACCTCAGTGCAGTTATTCTTAATGGGAAATCTGAGATCTAAAATTTAGATTTAAAAGGTACTGCATAACCATTGTATCCATAAATAGCTTAGCTCCTTTTCATCATTTTGAATAGTATGTATCACTACTGGAGTGAGCTGTTCTTGAAGTTATTTCAAGTTCTAGTGTTCACTTCTAAGTAACAGAACTGAATTTACAGTTCTAGATATTTGGCAGTAAAATAGCCACATCCATTCTTATGTCTTTTTGTGAATGTGCTCTATACCACTGTTGAGTGCTCCACAGTTTCTACACTAGCTGCTACAAAATGTGATTTTACATCCCTATGGCGATTGCCAAGGCTATAAAAAAAGCAAAGCTGTATTTGTATACAACACTAGCCCTTTGACTAGTAATGCATGTTTCTGCTTGATGTGCCTTGTTACAGCTACTTTCTTGTGCTAATAAAAGATGTTTGGTGTTCTTGTAAAAAAATTGAAATAAATAAATTTAAGTATGTAGAAATAGTATTGTCAAAGTCAACATACAGCATAGGGATGAATATCTAAATTTAACATTTTATTTGTGGAAGCAAAAATTGCAGTTCAGAGCGTACACGCAGATCAGGTGGTCTTTGATATGTCTGAAGAACAAAGAAAAGGTTAGGGTTTTATTAGGAAGATAATTATTGCCTATGGTTTTGAAAGAAAGCTTATGGGCACTAAAGAATCTTTTGGGAGCCAGTAAACTCTGATTAGTGAGTGATGGTGATAGGTGATACTAATTTTAGAGTCATGGCAGGTGGTTTAACCAACTACTAGCTAAAACTGGTCTTAAGGTTGCAGCAGACCATTTCAGCAGTTGGGAGAGAATTCAGTTCTTGGAGCAGTGCTATACGCCCTAAGTGACTTTAGATTATGATTAATTGAGTATGACAAGTATGACTTGATTTGTAAAATTATCATTCAGGGTTTGAAAAAGATTTTCTCTATTCTTCTATGAGAAAGGATCATTCAATATTCTGCAATGTCTTGTCTGCTGTTATTGTTCACTTACTTTATTTAAATTCAATTTATTTGTAGGGTCTATATATTGTAATTAAAATCTTGCTGTGTTCTTGATGATTCATTGGGAAAAACAGATGGTAACAAAGTGATTTCAACTTATTTGATTGTTTCACTTTAACGATCCCTTTAGCTTGGGCCTGCTTAATTGTACAATATTAGGATGTGCTGCACTTGCTTATGTATTACTTTTTAGTGGTGGTTTTGTGTTAGCATTTTATCACATATATTAGATTACTAACTTTCGGGGATATTCTGCTCACTTTACATCTCGCAATACCTTTTGAGTTTCCATCAACACAGACTTTCCTAAGTGTTCACTAATAGCAGTTAGTGAATATACATTGAATGACATGGGTTAAAGCAGGATAATAGAGGAACCCCTTACATAAAACATCCAGAAATATGGAAGGACAGTTGTCCCTTAAAACCATCACATAGTGATAATTACTTTGTCTCTTTTGTTCAGTTCAGAATTTACTATGTGAGCTCCTCGTTGAAATGGGTTCTTAAGAGCTAGGTAGAATCTTCTAAACCAGCATAATAAATTTTAGCCATCTAGGTTATTCAGATTTTATGTTTATACTAAGCCCAATGTGCAGGTGTTAAATTAGCCAACAGGGAACCTGTTTATTGGCCCATAAATGTCAGAGAAGCATATTGGAATTCATAAAATAAAGGAAAAGAAAAATATGTAGGTGATACAGAACTTAAACTTCATTATACAGATCAAAACTTCCTCAATCTACATAATTTTAAGGTGTTTTATTTACTACAGGATTTCCAAAGACAGAAATAATGAATGAAGGGAGGTTGTTTCCTTTTTATGTTGCTTCATATTATTCCCACTGCAAAAAGAAAAAAAGTGATATATGCACTTAACTATAATTTTTTAAAAGAGCCATAAATTGAAGTGTCTACATCTCTCAAGAATCATCTGCTGGATGAATATAACTCTAAGGGCTGAATCTTGTTCAGTGTTTCATCTTCACTTGAGACCTCATTTCCAAAGTATTATCATACAATTTAATTGCAGACGTTTGTTTGCTGAATTTCTCAGTAATTTGTTTTAAAGATTACACCCAGCAGGTGTTCTTATTTTTAGATACAGAACCTGATACCTTTTGTAATTTCAAAATTTGAGTTCAATGACTAGTGTTTTGAAAGAATTCTGGAAATGTAAGAAAAAGAAGAAAACGATCATGTGGGAATGAATATATATTTATAATATTTGTGATGCTTTGAGGAATTATTTGTATAATGTCTGAGCTTTAAGAGTAGGAAAAATAATGTATAGAAATACAAAAAATATTAAAATGCTCACTCTAATATAGGAAGTGACAAACCTGCTTTCAGTACATGCCAAAGTGGAAAAATAAATTACATGACTATTATCTCTTTCAAGTTTGGACATTTTCTAGGGATTCTTCTGGAAATATTAAGAAAGTATATGAAAATGAAATAATGGGAAACAAAAATTGTGCTTACCACAGAAACTGTTGTATAAATTGTACCATTTCTTTTTTTTATATACTTTATGTTCTAGGGTACATGTGCGCAACATGCAGGTTTGTTACATATGTATACATGTGCCATGTTGGTGTGCTTCACCCATTAACTCGTCATTTACATTAGGTTTATCTCCTAATGCTATTCCTCCCCTCTCCTCTCACCCCACAACAGGCCCTGGTGTGATGTTCCCTTCCTGTGTCCAAGTGATCTCAGTGTTCGATTCCCACCTATGAGTGAGAACATGCAGTGTTTGGTTTTTTGTTCTTGTGATTGTATGCTGAGAATGATGGTTTCCAGCTTCATCCTTGTCCCCATAAAGGAAACGAACTCATCCTTTTTATGGGTGCATAGTATTCCATGGTGTATATGTGCCACATTTTCTTAATCCAGTCTGTCATCGATGGACATTTGGGTTGATTCCAAGTCTTTGCTATTGTGAATAGTGCCACAATAAACATACGTGTGCATGTGTCTTTATAGCAGCATGACTCATAATCCTTTGGGTATATCCCCAGTAATGGGATGGCTGGGTCAAATGGTATTTCTAGTTCTAGATCCTTGAGGAATCGCCACACTGTTTTCCACAATGGTTGAACTTGTTTACAGTCACACAAACAGTGTAAAAGTGTTCCTATTTCTCCACATCCTCTCCAGCACCTGTTGTTTCCTGATTGTTTTAATCATTGCCATTCTAACTGGCATGAGATGGTATCTCATTGTGGTTTTGATTTGCATTTCTTTGATGGCTAGTGATGATGAGCATTTTTTCATGTGTCTGCTGGCTGCATTAATGTCTCCTTTTGAGAAGTGTCTGTTCATATCCTTTGTCCACTGTTTGATGGGGTTGTTTTTTTCTTGTAAATTTGTTTGAGTTCTTTGTAGGTTCTGGATATTAGCCCTTTGTCAGATGAGTAGATTGCAAATTTTTTTTCCCATTCTGTAGGTTGCCTGTTCACTCTGATAGTAGTTTCTTTAGCTGTGCAGAAGCTCTTTAGTTTAATTAGATCCCATTTGTCAATTTTGGCTTTTGTTGCCATTGCTTTTGGTGTTTTAGACATGAAGTCGTTGTCCATACCTATGTCCTTAATGGTACTACCTAGGTTTTCTTCTAGGGTTTTTATGGTTTTAGGTCTAAAATATAAGTCTCTAATCCATCTTGAATTAATTTTTGTATAAGGTGTAAGGATGGGATCCAGTTTCAGCTTTCTACTTACGGCTAGCCAGTTTTCCCAACACCATTTCCTAAATAGGGAATCCTTTCCCCATTTCTTGTTTTTGTCAGGTTTTTCAAAGATCAGATGGCTGTAGATGTGTGGTATTATTTCTGAGGGCTCTGTTCTGTTCCATTGTTCTATATCTCTGTTTTGGTATCAGTACCAAGCTGTTTTGGTTACTGTAGCCTTGTAGTATAGTTTGAAGTCAGATAGTGTGATGCCTCCAGCTTTGTTCTTTTGGTTTAGGATTGTTGTGGCAATGAGGGCTCTTTTTTGGTTTCATATGAACTTTAAAGTAGTTTTGTTCCCTTTCTGTGAAGAAAGACATTGATAGCTTAATGGGGATGGCATTGAATCTATAAATTACCTTGGGAAGTATGGCCATTTTCATGATATTGATTCTTCCTATCCATGAGCATGGAATGTTCTTCCATTTGTTTGTGTCCTCTTTTATTTCCTTGAGCAGTGGTTTGTAGTTCTCCTTGAAGAGGTCCTTTGCATCCTTTGTAAGTTGGATTCCTAGGTATTTTATTCTCTTTGAAGCTATTGTGAAGGGGAGTTCATTCATGATTTTGTTCTCTGTTTGTCTGTTATTGGTGTATAAGAATGCTTGTGATTTTTGCACATTGATTTCGTATCCTGAGACTTTGCTGAAGTTGCTTATCAGCTTAAGGAGATTTGGAGCTGAGACGATGGGCTTTTCTAGATATACAGTCATGTCATCGGCAAACAGGGACAATTTAACTTCTTTTCCTAATTGAATATGCTTTATTTCTTTCTCTTGCCTGTTTGCCCTAGCCAGAATTTCCAACACTATGTTGAATAGGAGTGGTGAGAGAGGGCATCCCTGTCTTGTGCCAGTTTTCAAAGGGAATGCTTCCAGTTTTTGCCCATTCAGTATGATATTCGCTGTGGGTTTGTCTTAATATTTTATTTTGAAATATGTTCCATCAGTACTGAATTTATTCAGAGTTTTTAGCATGAAAGGCTGTTGAATTTTGTCAAAGGCCGTTTCTGCGTCTATTGAGATAATCATGTGGTTTTTGTCTTTGGTTCTGTTTATATGCTGGATTACGTTATTGATTTTCATATGTTGAACCAGCCTTGCATCCCAGGGATGAAGCCCACTTGATCATGGTGTGTAAGATTTTTGATGTGCTGCTGGATTCGGTTTGCCAGTATTTTATTAAGGATTTTTGCATCGATATTCATCAGGGATATTGGTCTAAAATTCTCTTTTTTTGTTGTGTCTCTGCCAGACTTTGGTTTCAGGGTGATGTTGGCCTCATAAAATGAGTTAGGGAGGATTCCCTCTTTTTCTGTTGTTTGGAATAGATTCAGAAGTAATGGTACCAGCTCTTCCTCATACCTCTGGTAAAATGTGGCTGTGAATCTGTCTGGTCCTGGACTTTTTTTGGTTGGTAGGCCATTAATTATTGCCTCAATTTCAGAGCCTGTTATAAATCTATTCAGACATTCAACTTCTTCCTAGTTTAGTCTTGGGAGGGTGTATGTGTCCAGAAATTTATCCATTTCTTCTAGGTTTTCTAGTTTACTTGCAAAGAGGTGTTTATAGTATTCTCTAATGGTAGTTTGTATTTCTGTGGGGTCAGTGGTGATATCACCTTCATCAATTTTTATTGTGTCTGTTTGATTCTTCTCTCTTTTCTTCTCTATTAGACTTCCTAGTGGTCTATCAATTTTGTTGATCTTTTCAAAAAAACTAGCTCCTGGATTCATTGGTTTTTTGAAGGGTTTTTTTGTGTGTCTGTCTCCTTCAGTTCTGCTCTAATCTTAGTTATTTCTTGACTTCTGCTAGCTTTTGAATGTGTTTGCGCATGCTTCTATAGTTCTTTTAATTGTGATATTAGGGTGTCCATTTTAGATCTTTCCTGCTTTCTCTTGTGGGCATTTAGTGCTATAAATTTCCATCTACACACTGCTTTAAATGTGTCCCAGAGATTCTGGTACGTTGTATCTTTCTTTGCTCTCATTGGTTTCAAAGAACATCTTTATTTCTTCCTTCATTTTGTTATTTACCCACTAGTCATTCAGGAGCAGATTGTTCAGTTTCCATGTGGTTGAGCAGTTTTCATTGAGTTTCTTAGTCCTAAGTTCTTGTTTGATTGCACTGTGGTCTGATGAACAGTTTGTTATAATTTCTGTTCTTTTACATTTGCTGAAGAGTGCTTTATATCCAACTATGTGATCAATTTTGGAATAAGTGCAATGTGGTGCTGAGAAGAATGTATATTCTGTTGATTTGGGGTGGAGAGTTCTGTAGATGTCTGTTAGGTCCACTTGGTGCAGAGCTGAGTTCAATTCCTGGATATCCTTGTTAACTTTCTGTCTCGCTGATCTGTCTAATGTTGACAGTGGGGTGTTAAAGTGTCCATTATTATTGCGTGGGAGTCTAAGTCTCTTTGTAAGTCTCTAAGGACTTGCTTTATGAATCTGGGTGCTCCTGTATTGGGTCGATATATGTTTAGAATTGGTAGCTGTTCCTGATGAATTGATCCTTTTACCATTATGTAATGGCCTTCTTTGTCTCTTTTGATCTTTGTTGGTTTAAAGTCTGCTTTATCAGCGACTAGGATTGCAACCTGTGCTTTTTTGTTTGTTTGTTTGTTTTGTTTTCCATTTGCTTGGTAGATCTTCCTCCATCCCTTTATTTTGACCCTATGTGTGTCTCTGCATGTGAGATGGGTCTCTTGAATACAGCAAACTGATGGGTCTTGACTCTATCCAGTTTGCTAGTCTGTGTCTTTTAATTGGAGCATTTAGCCCATTTACATTTAAGGTTACTATTGTTATGTGGAACTTGTTATGTGTGAACTTGATACTGTCATTATGATGTTAGCTGGTTATTTTGCTCATTAGTTGATGCAGTTTCTTACTAGCATTGATGTACTTTACATTCTGGCATGTTTTTGCAGTGGCTGGTACAAGTTGTTTCTTTCCATGTTTAGTGCTTCCTTCAGGATCTCTTGTAGGGCAGGCCTGGTGGTGACAAAATTTAGCAGCATTTGCTTTTCTGTAAAGGATTTTATTTCTCCTTCTCTTATGAAACAGTGTGGCTGGATATAAAATTCTGGGTTGAAAATTATTTTCTTTAAGAATGTTGAATATTGGACCCCACTCTCTTCTGGCTTGTAGTTTCTGCCAAGAGATCCGCTGTTAGTCTGATGGACTTCTCTTTGTGGGTAACCCGACTTTTCTTTCTGGCTGCCCTTAGCATTTTTTCCTTCATCTCAACTTTGGTGATTCTAACAATTATGTGTCTTGGAGTTGCTCTTCTCGAGGAGTATCTTTGTAGCGTTCTGTGTATTTCCTGAATTTGAATGTTGGCCTGCCTTGCTAGGTTGGGGACGTTCTCCTGGATGATATCCTGGAGAGTGTTTTCCAACTTGGTTCCATTCTCCCCGTCACTTTCAGGTACACCAATCAGACGTAGATTTGGTCTTTTCACATAACCCCATATTTCTTGGAGACTTTGTTCATTTCTTTTTACTTTTTTCTCTAAACTTATCTTCTCGCTTTATTTCATTCATTTGATCTTCAATCACTGATACCATTTCTTCCAGTTGATCGAGTCAGTTACTGAAGCTTGTGCATTTGTCACGTATTTTTTGTGTCATGGTTTTCCGCTCTATCAGGTCATGTGAAGACTTCTCTACATTGATTATTCTAGATATGCATTTGTCAAATCTTTTTTCAAAGTTTTTAGCTTCTTTGCACTGAGTTCAAACTTCCTCCTTTAGCTCTGAGAAGCTTGATTGTCTGAAGCCTTCTTCTCTCAACTCGTGAAAGTCATTCTCCATCCAGCTTTGTTCTGTTGCTGGCAAGGAGCTGTGTTCCTTTGGAGGGGAATAGGCACTCTGATTTTTAGAATTTTCAGCTTTTCTGCTTTGCTTTTTCCCCATCTTTGTGGTTTTATCTACCTTTGGTCTTTGATGATGGTGACGTCCAGATGGGGTTTTGGTGTGGATGTCCTTTCTGTTTGTTAGTTTTCCTTCTAACAATCAGGACCCTCAGCTGTAGGTCTGTTGGAGTTTGCTCGAGGTCCACTCCAGACCCTGTTTGCCTGGGTATCAGCAGCGGAGGCTGCAGAAGAGTGAATATTGCTGAACAGCAAATGTTGCTGTCTCATCGTTCCTCTGGAAGCTTCATCTCAGAGGGGTACCCAGCTGTGTGAGGTGTGATTTGTCAGTCTGCCCCTAGTTGGGGATGTCTCCCAGTTAGGCTACTCGGGGGTCAGGGACCCACTTGAGCAGGCAGTCTGTCCATTCTCAGATCTCAAACTTCATGCTGGGAGAACCACTACTCTCTTCAAAGCTGTCAGACAGGGACATTTACATCTACAGAGGTTTGTACTGTCTTTTGTTTGGCTATTCCCTGACCCCTGAGGTGGAGTCTACAAAGGCAGGCAGTTCTCCTTGAGCTGCGGTGGGCTCCCCCCAGTTCGAACTTTCTGGCCACTTTGTTTACCTACTTAAGCCTCAGCAATGGCGGGCGCCTCTCCCCCAGACTCACTGCCACCTTGCAGTTAGACCTCAGACTGTTGTGCTAGCAATGAGGGAGGTTCCATGGGCATGGGACCCTCTGAACCAGGCATGAGATATAATCTCCTGGTTTGCTCTTTGCTCCCCTAGCCTCACTGCCACCTTGCAGTTAGATCTCAGACTGTTGTGCTAGCAATGAGGGAGATTCCATGGGTGTGGGACCCTCTGAACCAGGCGTGGGATATAATCTCCTGGTTTGCTGTTTGCTAAGACCCTTGGTAAAGCGTAGTGTTAGGGTGGGAGTGACCCGATTTTCCAGGTGTTGTGTGTCACGGTTTCCCTTAGCTAGGGAAGGGAATTCCCTTCCCCCTTGTGCTTCCCGGGTGAGGTGATGCCTCGCCCTGCTTCGGCTTTCGCTGATTAGGCTGCACCCACTGTCCTGCACCCACTGTCTGACACACCGGTGAGATGAACCTGGTACTTCAGTTGGAAATCCAGAAATCACCTGTCTTCTGTGTTGCTCACGTTGGGAGCTGGAGACTGGAACTGTTCCTATCCGGCCATCCTGGAAACGCACCCCCTGTACCATTTCTTTATCAAGTAATTGCTAATTAAAACAAATGATCATGTGCACTCAATAAATAAGACTTAATGTTTATGATTATAACTATTTATATGAGTATTGGTTATTGGTTAAATAGTAAGAAATTTGAAATTATTCTGACTTTCAAGAATAAAAAAATTCAACAGTTGAAATGAACAAAACCTGAAATAGAAATTAAGGCTTTTTGATTATATATGACCATACAAAATATCAATTACCTCTATTGTTTTTGTCAAATTATTTTGCAATATATTATAACAAAAGATCAGCATATACCAAATGATCAGAATATGGAAAGAATATGGGAAATATTTTTTAACTTATCTAAATGTGTTGTAAAGCACTGGTTTAAACAAAATTATAGTTACGTTTCACACTGTTTATTTGCTTTCTCATCACCTTTACACTGGTGCTGGATAAAAAAATTGCTTTAAACCAGGTGAGAGAGCAGGATTGGGAGAGTGGAAATAGTAACGTGGTAAAGTTTCTTTAAATCTAGATCGGCAGCCTGCCAAGAATGCTGACCAAACCCTTTAGTACAGCACAGCTTGTGCTACTCAAATGAATAAAAAAATATATATATAAATCATAAAAGCAAAACCAGCTTTTAAAAATCCAAAAAAAATACCTTTCAATGAAATCCACAGATTTTATGATCTTGAAAATACTTTGTCAGATTTTGTTTGCTTTATACTGCCAGTTTGCAAGATAATTAAATACAAAGTAATATGTTTTGCTAGCTCTTCGATACATCTAAATCAAATAAATAACTAGTAAACTTTACCTTCTACTAAAAATAGTTCCTGTTGTCATTAGCCTTTCATCAATTCAGATTTTTAAGTTTCAGAGTCATTTTTAGGTTTACATGAATCTGCTATTTGGCACTAGTTCTTAAAAGCAGCTGAAAACACCAGAAGGTCATGTCACAAATCAAATGTATAGAAAAGCTGAATAAAGCAATTGCCATCATCAGAAAGCTGATGTGTCACTCAAAATCATGGTTTTTTTTTTCCAACTGAAGGATTGCCTGTACTGATTCTTTGTTTTTTGTTGTTGTTGTTGTTGAAAATTTATTTTTATTTTTTTATTTTTTATTATACTTTAAGTCCTAGGGTACATGTGCACAATGTGCAGGTTTGTTATATATGTATACATGTGCCACGTTGGTGTGCTGCACCCATCAACTTGTCATTTACATTAGGTATATCTCCCAATGCCTTCCCTCCCCACTCCCCGCTCCCCTCAATAGAACCCGGTGTGTGATGTTCCCCTTCCTGTGTCCAAGTGATCTCATTGTTCAATTCTCACCTATGAGTGAGAACATGCGGTATTTGGTTCTCTGTTCTTGTGATAGTTTGCTGAGAATAATGGTTTCCAGCTGCATCCATGTCCCCACAAAGGACACGAACTCATCCTTTTTTACGGCTGCATAGTATTTCATGGTGTATATGTGCCACATTTTCTCAATCCAGTCTGTCACTGATGGACATTTGGGTTGATTCTAAGTCTTTGCTATTGTGAATAGTGCCACAATAAACATACGTGTGCATGTGTCTTTATAGCAGCATGACTCATAATCCTTTGGGTATATCCGCAGTAATGGGATGGCTGGTTCAAATGGTATTTCTAGTTCTAGATCCTTGAGGAATCGCCACACTGTCTTTCACAATGGTTGAACTTGTTTACAGTCCCACCAACAGTGTAAAAGTGTTCCTATTTCTCCACATCCTCTCCAACACCTGCTGTTTTCGGACTTTTTAATGATCGCCATTCTATCTGGTGTGAGATGGTATCTCATTGTGGTTTTGATTTGCATTTCTTTGATGGCTAGTGATGATGAGCATTTTTTCATGTGTCTGTTGGCTGTATGAATGTCTTCTTTTGAGAAGTGTCTGTTCATATCCTTTGCACACTTTTTGATGGGGTTGTTTGTTTATTTCTTGTAAATTTGTTTGAGTTCTTTATAGGTTCTGGATATTAGCCCTTTGTCAGATGAATAGATTGCAAAATTTTTCTCCCATTCTATAGGTTGCTTGTTCACTCTGATGGTAGTTTCTTTTGCTGTGCGGAAGCTCTTTAGTTTAATTAGATCCCATTTGTCAATTATGGCTTTTGTTTCCATTGGTTTTGGTGTTTTAGACATGAAGTCCTTGCCCATGCCTATGTCTTGAATGGTATTCCCTATGTTTTCTTCTAGGGTTTTTATGGTTTTAGCTCTAACATTTAAGTCCCTAATCCATCTTGAATTAATTTTCATATAAGGAGTAAGGAAAGGATCCAGTTTTAGCTTTCTACTTATGGCTAGCCAATTTCCCCAGCATCATTTATTAAATAGGGAATCCTTTCCCCATTTCTTGTT
Source organism: Papio anubis (assembly GCF_008728515.1). Classification (NCBI taxonomy): domain Eukaryota; kingdom Metazoa; phylum Chordata; class Mammalia; order Primates; family Cercopithecidae; genus Papio; species Papio anubis. The sequence continues at coordinate 65,165,510 of NC_044979.1, read as the reverse complement.
TTTGTCAGGTTTGTCACAGATCAGATGGCTGTAGATGTGTGATATTATTTCTGAGGGCTCTGTTCTGTTCCATTGTTCTATATCTCTGTTTTGGTACCAGTACCATGCTGTTTTGGTTACCATAGTCTTGTAGTATAGTTTGAAGTCAGGTAGCGTGATGCCTCCAGCTTTGTTCTTTTGGCTTAGGATTTTCTTGGCAATGTGAGCTCTTTTGATTCCATACAAACTTTAAAGCAGTTTTTTTTTTTTTTTTTTTTTTTCCGTTTCAGTGAAGAAAGTCATTGATAGCTTAATGGGGATGGCATTGAATCTATAAATTACCTTGGGCAGTATGGCCATTTTCACAATATTGATTCTTCCTATCCATGAGCATGGAATGTTCTTCCATATGTTTGTGTCCTCTTATTTCGTTGACCAGTGGTTTATAGCTCTCCTTGAAGAGGTCCTTTACATCCCTTGTAAGTTGAATTCCTAGGTATTTTATTCTCTTTGAAGCTATTGTGGATGGGAGTTCATTCATGATTTTGTTCTCTGTTTGTCTGTTACCGGTATATAAGAATGCTTGTGATTTTTGCACATTGATTTCGTATCCTGAGACTTTGCTGAAGTTGCTTATCAGCTTAAGGAGATTTTGGGCTGAGACAATGGGGTTTTCTAAATATACAGTCATGTCATCTGCAAACAGGGACAATTTGACTTCTTCTTTTCCTAATTGAATATGCTTTATTTCTTTCTCTTGCCTGATTGCCCTAGCCAGAATTTCCAACACTGTTGAATAGGTGTGGTGAGAGAAGGCATCCCTGTCTTGTGCCAGTTTTCAAAGGGAATGCTTCCAGTTTTTGCCCATTCAGTATGATACTGGCTGTGGGTTTGTCATAAATAGCTCTTAGTATTTAGAGATACGTTCCATCAATACCGAATTTGTTGAGAGTTTTTAGCATGAAGGGCTGTTGAATTTTGTAAAAGGCCTTTTCTGCATCTATTGAGATAATCATGTGGTTTTTTTCTTTAGTTCTGTTTATATACTGGATTATGTTTATTGATTTGTGTATATTGAACCAGCCTTGCATCCCAGGGATGAAGCCCACTTGATCATGATGGATAAGATTTTTGATGTACTGCTGGATTCAGTTTGCCGGTATTTTATGAAGGATTTTTGCATCGATATTCATCAGGGATATTGGTCTAAAATTCTCTTTTTTTGTTGTGTCTCTGCCAGGCTTTGGTATAAGGGTGATGTTGGCCTCGTAAAATGAGTTAGGGAGGATTCTCTCTTTTTCTATTGATTGGAATAGTTTCAGAAGGAATGGTACCAACTCCTCCTTGTACCTCAGGTAGAATGTGGCTGTGAATCCATCTGGTCCTGGACTTTTTTTGATTTGTAGGCTATTAATTATTGCCTCAATTTCAGAGCCTGCTATTGGTCTATTCAGGGATTCAAGTTCTTCCTGGTTTTGTCTGGGAGAATGTAAGTGTCCAGGAAATTATCCATTTCTTCTAAGTTTTCTAGTTTATTTGCATAGAGGTGTTTATAGTATTCTCTGATGGTAGTTTGTATTTCTGTGGGTCAGTGGTGATATCCCCTTTATAATTTTTTATTGAGTCTATTTGATTTTTCTCTCTTTTCTTCTTTATTAGTCTTACTAATGATCTATCAATTTTGTTGATCTTTTCCAAAAACAAGCTCCTGGATTCATTGATTTTTTGGAGGGTTTTTTGTGTCTCTCTCTCTTCAGTTCTGCTCTGATCTTAGTTATTTCTTGCCTTCTGCTTTTGAATGTGTTTGATCTTGCTTCTCTAGTTCTTTTAATTGTGATGTTAGAGTGTCAATTTTAGATCTTTCCTGCTTTCTCTTGTGGGCATTTAGTGCTATAAATTTCCCTCTACACACTCCTTTAAATGTGTCCCAGAGATTCTGATATTTTGTATCTTTGTTCTCGTTGATTTCAAAGAACATCTTTATTTCTGCCTTCATTTCGTTATGTACCCTGTAGTCATTCAGGAGCAGGTTCACTTTCCATGTAGTTAAGCAGTTTTAATTTAGTTTCTTAGTCCTGAGTTCTAGTTTGATTGCACTGTGGTCTGAGAGACAGTTTGTTATAATTTCTGTTCTTTTGTACTTGCTGAGGAGTGCTTCACTTCCAACTATGTGGTCAATTTTGGAATAAGTGCAATTTGATGCTGAGAAGAATGTACATTCTGTTGCTTTGGGGTAGAGAATTCTGTAGATGTCTATTAGGTCCACTTGGTGCTGAGTTGAGTTCAATTCCTGGATATTCTTGTTAACTTTTTGTATCATTGATATGTCTAATGTTGACAGTGGGGTTTTATAGTCTCCCATTATTATTGTGTGGGAGTCTAAGTCTATTTGTAAGTCTCTAAGGACTTGCTTTATGAATCTGGGTGCTCCTGTATTGGATGCATATAGATTTAGGATAGTTATCTCTTCCTGTTGAATTGATCCCTTTACCATTATGTAATGGCCTTCTTTGTCTCTTTTGATCTTTGATGGTTTAAAGTCTCTTTTATCAGAGACAGGATTGCAACCCCTGCTTTTTTTGTTTTCCATTTGCTTGGTAGATCTTCCTCCATCCCTTTATTTTGAGCCTATGTGTGTCTCTGCATGTGAGATGGGTCTCCTGAATACAGCAAACTGATGGGTCTTGACTCTTCATCCAATTTGCCAGTCTGTGTCTTTTAATTGGACCATTTAGTCCATTTACATTTAAGGTTAATATTGGTATGTGTGAACTTGATCCTGTCATTATGATGTTAGCTGGTTATTTTGCTCGTTAGTTGATGCAGTTTCTTACTAGCATTGATGTACTTTACATTCTGGCATGTTTTTGCAGTGGCTGGTACGAGTTGTTTCTTTCCATGTTTAGTGCTTCCTTCAGGATCTCTTGTAGGGCAGGCCTGGTGGTGACAAAATCTCTAAGCATTTGCTTGTCTGTAAAATATTTTATTTCTCCTTCACTTATGAAACAGTGTGGCTAGATATAAAATTCTGGGTTGAAAATTATTTTCTTTAAGAATGTTGAATATTGGCCCCCACTCTCTTCTGGCTTGTAGAGTTTCTGCCGAGAGATCTACTGTTAGTGCGATGGGCTTCCCTTTGTGGGTAACCCGACCTTTCTGTCTGGCTGCCATTAACATTTTTGCCTTCATTTCAACTTTGGTGATTCTGACAATTATGTGTCTTGGAGTTGCTCTTCTCGAGGAGTATCTTTGTGGTGTTCTTTGTATTTCCTGAATTTGAATGTTGGCCTGCCTTGCTAGGTTGGGGACGTTCTCCTGGATGATATCCTGAAGAGTGTTTTCCAACTTGGTTCCATTCTCCCCGTTACTTTCAGGCACCCCAATCAGACGTAGATTTGGTCTTTTTACATAATCCCATATTTCTTGGAGGCTTTGTTCATTTCTTTTCACTATTTTTTCTCTACACTTCTTGCTTCACCTGTATTGATTCTAAGATTATATTGAAATTTTAAATTTTGGAACTTCTGCCATTTAGAAAATGCATTAATGAAATTGTTTTCAAACTGTGCACCTGCATCATAGAAGGCAAAGTTGAGGTTCTATTGCTCATTGCCTCCAGAATGAAAAACATCATTACTTTCATTATTTTAATCCATTCTACATATTAGGCTTCTTTGTAAGTGTTCTTTCTTTTGTATTTATTTACTTATTTTTATTTTTATTTTTTTAGAGATGGGCCCTCACTATGTTATCTAGGCTGGACTCGAAGTCTGGACTTAACTTCCTCAGGGACTACAAATGCCCACCATTGTGCTGTTACATGCATAGATGTTCTTTCTGTCAAAGAAGGACTTTTAATCTAAAATAATATTCGAAAGATTTTAAATCTAAAATATTGTTACATATCTAATAATATCTAATTAGTATTGGAAAATCATTATTTAGCTGTTGAATTTTATTTGACATAACTTATTTTGGCTTTAATAATGTAAAAATCTTATAAACAAAAACACCAGGAGTTACAGTGGTATCAATTGTTGGTCATTGTTTCATTTGGGTTCAGAGGCAGGACCCAATAACTAAGATATGAAGATGTTTTCTCTTTTTAACACTACACTTGATAAAAATTACAAAGTGCCCCTTGATAACATATTTTAACTCATATCTTCAGGACTCTCTTGGGAAACCAAAAAGAAACATGGATACTTATGAAGTAAAAAATGATAGTAACTGGCCAAAACTATAAATAGTATACATTTGATGCTGATGGTCAGTTTTGCAGTTTTCTTTTTAATAAATATATGTTATTAAGGGATAACACTAATAAGCCATATTTTAGAGTTTTCTGAATATTGTTACAGGTGAACCTGGGTTAAATTACAATCTGAAAAATCTAATTTAAACATATGAAAATTAATAAATCACACATATTTTAAGAAAATTAAAAAGAAGCACCATCTATATATCCTAGTTCTCTCTCTCTCTCTCTCTCTCTCTCTCTATTTCTCCTCTCTCCCATTGGATCTTTTACCTCTTAACCTATTGTGTATTACATACAATAAACTAAAATGAGGACAAAAGAGAGTTTTACATCTTAGTGATATATCACAAAGTAAATACGTGGGTAACTAAGGCACTTAGATCAAGAAACAGAATGTGTCTAGTGCACCATCATTCCTCTAAAACCCTCACTCTATTTTTATTATTATCCCATTCAATTTTACACCTTACATTGAGGTTTGTAACAGTTACTTTCTAGTCTCTAAATAACATTCTTTAGCTTTGCCCTTTATTTTATATAAGTGAAATCATACAGGATGTATATTTTTGGTCAGGTTTCTTTATTTCAAACTCATTATTTTAAAGATTAATTTGTGTTGTTGCATATAACTTCAATTCCTGTTTTTTAATTACGCGTAGTACCCCATTCTATAAATTAAACACAGGTTATTTATTCATCCTTCTTTTCAAAGGAAGTTGGGTTGTTTCTAATTTTTATTATTACAGAAGGCAGTCATGTATAAGTTGGAGCTTGTCTTTTGCACATGGCTCTGTTGGATACAAAACCATGAGTGAAATGACTGGGTGTTAAGTTCAATTTTAGCAGGAAAAGGACTTTTTCAAAAGAATTTGAATCCATGTATACACTCCACAGTAATGTCTGAGAATTTCCCTTACTCCACATATTTGCCAACATCTGGTGTGTTCACATTTCTAATTTTAGCCATTCTGGTGTGCTTTGCATTTGTATCTCATTGCAGTTTTAATTTTTATTGCCTTAATAACTGAGTTCAGCAATTTTCAAATATTAAATAATCACTTGAATATCTCTTTGTGAAATGCTTTTCAAGTCTTTTGCACCTATTTTTAATATATTTTAGTTCATTATTAATCATATATTACTTTATGATTCCTTAGATATTCTAGGCACAAAGTTTCAGAGGTGTTGCAAATGCATTTGTTTATTTTTTAATTTGGTGCCTGGTACTTTCATTCCCTTAATAGTTTCTTTTGATGTACAGAAGTTCTTACCTGTGAGGTAGATCAATTTATCAGTCTATACCTTTATGTTCAGCACATTTTTAATGTCTTATTTAATAAATCTTCGTCTACCACAAGGCCATAAAGATATTCTGCAATATTAATTTCTGAAAATATATTATTTTGCATATTATAAATTGATCTACAACACTTCCACAATTTATTTTTGTGTATGTGGTGTGGTGTTCATCAGGTTTTATTTTTTCTCCACAAAGTTATCCAAGTGATCTAGCGCCATTTACTAAAAAGGACCATTCCTTCCCAATGCTTTTGTTGCTAACTTTTTTCTGAATCAGGTCCTAAATGTGTTTTCCACTCCATTTTCAGTTTCTCTAATCTATTTCTCTTCTCTCTCTCTCTCTCTCTGTCTCTTTCTCTCTCTCTCTCTCACACACACACATATTTATAACCAACAAGACCCAGGATTAATGACTGACTTACAAACCTTAGATATCCAGTAAAGCACTTTTCCCTCATTATTGTTCTATTTTAAAAATCTCTGCTCTTGGACTTTGAAATTTCATATAAATGTAAAATCATTTGTCAAGTTGCCCATAAAAAGGCAAAAAAGTTTGAATCATTATGACTACATTGAATCTACAGTGTAACTTGAGGAGTATTTACACTTGTATAAATTGAGTTGTGTTTAGATAACAAGTTTATGCTGTTCTTGTCAAAGCTTTATTCTGTGCAGTAGTATTTGTAGGATTAACATTAGTTATTCACCAGTAATGCCTCCTGAGTCAACAGTTCCTTTGAAAGAAGGTTTGATATTATGCATTACATGTTTTAATAGTTATAATAATATGAGATTTCAAATCTTCTTGAGTTAGTTTCAGTAAAATGCATTTTTTCTAGAAATTTTTACATGGCATATTTTTATAGTTATGGCATAAATTTATACCTTTTTCTAATTTTTATAGTAATACAGACTGTAAACAGCAATTACATCTTTTAAAGTTCTTGATACTTTTAATCTTTTTAGTAGTTTTATTTTCCTCATCAGTTTTGTTAGTAATTTTAAACAATCAACTGTTTAATTGATCTTGTCCATTGTTTGTATATTTTAAAATATCATTGTTATCTATTTCTTTAATTTTTTATTTTACATTTTTATTTAGTTTCCTTTCTTCAAGTTAGGTAATTACTTTATGTATTTTCAGCATGTACTTTCTTCTAATACACAAGCTTAAAGTTATGCATTTCCTTTTAAACATATCTGCATTTCACAAGTTTTAAAATTTATTAGTTTTCAGCTCAAATTTTTAAAAATAGAAACACAACACAAATTAATAGGCCAGAAAAAAATGTAATCAAGTGTAATCACTATTAAAAGAATGGTTAAATGTTCTCATCTTCAGCAAATTCATTATAAAATGGATAAACGTAAACTAGAGAAAATTCACTTGAAAAATTAACAAGTTTTATAAATAAAATGTATACTGGTAAATTTTTAAACTATAGATATAAAATATACAAATAAATATATACATTTCTGAAATGTATATTTTTATTAAAGATTAAAGAATCACAAAACAGATTATTTCAGTACCATATAATAAAGATGAAATATACAAATGAACTATAAGCAAATAAATACACAAACATTTGCTAAAATTTTTGAAGAGAAATCTTAGACATACACAGAAGAAGTGTCAGAAAACTCATGAGACAAAAGTTAGAAGGCTATATACTTTTTAGGGCATAGAGGCCTTACTAGAAAGGAATTTCTATGAAGAACATATGGCATTTTCTAAATGTACAGATTAAATTTACATTAGCATCTACTTTCCAGTATGTTCCAGAATGGCAGCTTTACAGGCTTGAAATTAGACCTAGTTCAGTTATCAAGCAGTAACTTATTTGACAATTTTTATAAGAAATCTTCCTGGAAGCCCACACATAGAGAGAAGCATATTGATTTCCCAGGTTTTATAGGCAGTAGAAGAAGTGGCAGTGATTTATTTCTGAAACTCCTGGAGGAATGCAGCCTAGCCTTAGACAGGACTCAAGGCTGTCAACCAAGGTAAACAGATCACCACAATGTGTTTAGCAAATGATCAGGCCGACTAAAGCCAAACATGTCCTCAAGGTGAGGGACAGTGCTGCAAGCCTGACCAGGGAGAATTTGCTGTAGACTGTGCATACTTAAATTTCTGTGAACATCAAAAACATTGACATAGTTTTAATAATTTTTTTAAAGTTTCTTCTCCTTAAGAATAGTAATCAAATTAAATTAGCTTTGAATTTTAATAACATAATTACTTGGGAAAAATACCTGTTTTTAATGCAATTTTTAGAAAAGAAAAATAAAACCCTAAAGAAAAGACAAGCAATATTTTAATTGTGGGGAATATTAATTCCCTATTGCATATTACAAGAAAGTTTCTGTCATGCAGTTTTAATGATTGAGTCACTAAGATCGAAAGAAGTGTTTGGTATTTCTTGTTGAGCTGAAATAATTAGGTATTCTGGGAATACAGTCATAGAAACAAGAACCATTTTTTTCTGGAAAATCATAATGCAAATACCCACCAATAATGCCCATGATACTTGACACTATTCTACAAATCAAAAGTCACACTCTTAGATTGTCACAAGTTTTAAGTACTCACAGACACTATATTTTGTGACAATAAATAGAAAATGCATCTTCTCTAATTATATGGAAATTAGAAGTAAATGCCCCTTAAGCAAGTTGAAAGAAATATTTTCCTCAGGTAATCTGAATATCTTAAAATATATTTACATACTCTATTTACACAACAACAGCATTTGTTGTCTAGAATATGGAATAATTAATCACCATGAACTAATATTTTCCCAGAGTTTACCAAGGCAAGTTCAGATTAGAAAATAGCTCCTTGGTTAAGATAAATCATAGATAGAAAATCTGTACCAAATGGTGCTGCCTTAATTAATAATGTTTAAACAAATGACAGGAGTAAAAATGAAGGAACTCAAGGTATGGTGAGTTCTAAGTCATAAATAAATTAGAACAATGACCTTCAGGTTTGTTTTGTTGATGATGGTTTTTTCTATCTTTAGCTACAAAGCTTTTAATTCAGTGAAATCTCTGATGCTGGTCCAATATATAACATAGATAAAAGCAGAGCTGCTCAGGATGAAACAGGTCCTGGTCTCTTGGGTCTGCTTCATGCACCTGAGGCCACACACAGAATGGAATCTTTTTCTGAATTAGAAAGAGTCACAAAAGGCTTGTTCTGCCTCAACACAACTTTTCAATTAACCTTTATTACTTGTACAAATAACAATTACTTTGGTTATGACTATACACTTGTTGAAATGCAAATGTTCTTGAAGGGGTAATTAAATCAGTCTATTATTTTATTAACACTAGAATAAATTGTTTTTACATCATTTTCCTTAAGGCAAGAAAGCAGATAATAAAACAAATATTGTCGAGATGTAAAGAAAAAATATATGGTAAAAAAATTTGAGGATATTGAAATAAAAATTTTGACTACTTCACAATTTCTATAAAATTCAGATTATCTGTTATGTTAATATAAATGTAATTAAATTTTATAATAGGAATATGATATATAGGAGACTGGATTTGGACAAACCATAGAATTAGAAAATTGGATTCAGGAGTCAACACAGTTTGACCAGGAGGGAAGAGACTCAGAATTGCAAATCTCAATGATAAGCTTGAAAATGTTGGTAATTTGTGTAAGATTGTTGAGAGCTCAATCGTGTAGCCATTGGGAGACAGTTCTCCATGAGATTCTGGTGATTTTACACATCTTGTAAAGAGCCATTGACAGCTTTGTTCTGAACTATTTTTTCAAGGATTTTTGTACAGCAAACAGTCTTTGATAAGAGAAATAGTGTTTCCTTCCAGTGCAGAGGGTAGATTAATTTCTTTACCAGGTTAATAAAGATAATGTCTCCTTCAAGGGGAAAGATAGGGCAGGTCTTACAGTATCCCCCTTATAAAGTTGACGATTTCCTAACCAATCCTAATGACATCTTGTTGCCTGCTGTGCTGTACTCCTTCGTCTCTGGCCCAAGAGTTCCTGTCTCCTGCTAGTATCCATAAAATTGTGGTAGGCTAAATTGTTAGCTTACTAGTAGAATAAAAAAGCAGACCTTTCTACAGGTTTTACAGCTGTATGTGATATACAAAATGTCAAGAACTGTAAGTATGATACCCAATAAGTAAGTGGTATGATAGGACCTGTGCTAACCAAGAGCTGAAATAAAAATTCTACTAAAGCAGAGTTGAAGGGGGGGAAAAAAAGCGTTCTCTCAAGTCACTGGGAAAAGCTGAGAGACAAAAGAGAGGCAAATGTTTACCAAGGGTTTTCCTTATGTTTTGAAGATTACTAGCATTATCAGCCTTGAGGCCACCAGGCCTAGTATTACATTCTCTACCCTATTTATCTTTCTGTTTCTATAAAATTCAGATTCTACCCTATTTCTTTGTTTCACAAAGAAATGAGAATTCCCACACCATTCCTCATTGCCTTTGCTTTAATACATATATGATTCCTCTCTGCCTATGCTGGGCCCTCCTAACACATACAACCTATCCTCCTTCTCTGCTTTATAGTTTTCCCCAGAACACTCATGATCATTTGAATATTATTCATGAATTTTACTACCTCTTGATTTGACTTCTTTCAATATAAGCTTTGTATAATATTAGAGACTTTTGTCTCTTTCATTCACTTATTTTCACTTCCTATAATGGATTATAAAATTCTGTAGGTAATAAATAAGCATTAGTCAAATGAATTAATGAACAGATGAATGAATGAACAATGGAGGTTTGTGGTTAAGTTAAACAATTTCATTTATTACAACCCTTTCAATTATTTCATTCTTTTTTTGCTAGACCTCCTTCCTTTTAAGATCTCTTAATCTGAATTTCTGAAATATTGACTGAGAGGACAGGTTTTGAAATTTAACTAAATAGTAACAGACACTTTTCTTTAATTTTTTCCTCCACTTGGCCATGACCATCCTCACTTTCCAAAACTTATAAAGTGCGTGAGGAATTAAGGGAAAATATAAATATAATAAGCTTGTGATTCAAATTTAATGTTAATGATCAGATCATCTTCAGTAGGTGATATCAAACAAAGACATCTCCAGAAAGGAAAAATGCATTTGACGTCTGGTTCAAATGCCATATATACGTGGCATTTGATATATACATATATATATATGGCATATGTAAATAATTTTAATCAAGGGAAAATGCTTTATCTTTACAATAGAAATCTAAGCAGATGTTTAACATGTAGACTTTTATATATTATTTATCTATAGAAAATTTAGTTACAATTCATACCCCTCATCATTTTAATATTTAAAAGGCACTAAAGTAGTATACTGTTTTGATAGAAATCTTTATTTTTAGTCGTGGACTGCCCTGTGGCTAATGATGTTCTGAGCCCTCTGACTGGGGCTTGTTTGTCTTTCCATAAAATATTATAAATAAATGGTGTTGGTGTTGATGCAACTGGGACATTTAAAGCTGCCAGATTTTATTTCTACTGTTTATTTCCAATGTACTAGGTGTCTCAGCATTTAACAATCATTGTGCATGAAATTCTGTACATGTAAGCCTTAGATTTTTGCATGTTTTACAAATTTATAAAACCCAGATTCAAATAAAAACAAGTTAATGTTTGATTTTTATCCGTTAAAACAGAACTATAGCATTATCTCCAGCTGATAATTATTTATGATTTCTTTACATTGGCTAGTTACATTCAGCGATTGAAATGCATAACTGATGACAGAAGCGGCCAGTCTGTAGCTGCTGCTGCAAAGACACCAGCTGCGGTGGGGGAGGTGCAACCAGGGCTGCTGACTCCCCAGAGCTGGTAACATGCGGGAGCCCCCCACCCACCCCTTCCGAGTTGGTGGGACAAGAGCCCAGCGCTCTCAGGCACAGCTGTAGCCATCCAGTGGCAGCCACAAACCCAGGCACCCCTGTCCTCTTAGGGACCTGGGAAGCCCCACTGCCCCTGCAGGCTTAGAAGTGCTTACTCCTCTTCCCTGGCCTCTCGGTGCTCCTCATGCCCACTCTGATTTCAGAGTAAAGTTGTGGCCAAGCCCAGGCACTGTCGCGACCCGGCTGGGTGTGCACACGCTCAGGGTGGTGCTGACATGCCAACCTCCTGCCACCTCGGTCCCTTCCAGACTTCGGGTGCTGACCAGCACAGGAAGAAGGCCGAGGGGGGTCTGAGGGTGGCTTGAATGGGCACCCTTTGGCATGAACAGCCTGGGCACCGTGAACTGTGGCAGGAGACAGGCTCCTGACTGGAAAGGGACAGGTCCCTGGTGATACCCCATCTTCAAGCCAGAGATGGCTTGAAGGGTGGGGGCCAGGCTGCCACTTCCAACAACCAGAGTGAGAACTTAAGGTGCTTTTTCCAGGCCAGCCAATGGCTGCCCATGGACCAATCAGCAGGCACTTCTTCCCTTCTGAACCCCACAAAAACCCTGGATTCAGCCAGACTTGGGCAGACGATGGGAAGTCCTGACTGTGGATAGGACCTACCTGCTGTGGGTCTCCTCTCTGCTGAGAGCTGTACACTCGTCAGGATCACCTCCCTGTGGGTAGGAGCTATCTGCTCCAGGTCTCCTGTCTGCTGAGGGCTGCAGAGATGCTCGGACGACCTGCCTGCAGAGAAGAGGTACCCACTGTGTGTCTCCTCTCCACTGATATCTGTACACATGTCAGGATGAACTGCCTGTGGATAGAAGCTACCCATTCCAGGTTTCCTGAGACCTGAACTGTCACTCAGTAAAGGACTTGTTCGCCTTGCTCCAGTTGCCTGTGTACCTCATTTTTCCTGGATCCAAGACAAGAACTCGGATCTGGCAGGACTGAAAGAGCCACAATTAAAATAGAGCTGAAACATACCCCCTCCTCACCACGTTGTGGACGAGGAGAGAAGAGAAGAGCTGTGGCCCTTCAGGGATCCCAGACCTAGGAGCTCCCTAAGCCAGGGATGTGACAACCTCTTTGGAGCTCTGCAGTTCCTGGTGTCTCCAAGCTTCTGGGTGCCACCATGTTCCCCAGTGCCCTCAGTGCAAGCTGCTTGTGGTATGCCTGGTTCTGTTGCAGCAGGAAGCCAGTGGCTGTGCCAGTCCCTGTAGTTGCCCACCCCACCGAAGCTGGCGTGCCTGGCTGTACAGTGTCCAGATTCCATGCTCACTCGCTCACAGTCTCCTCACCACTCCATGCCTTGGCATGCATGGGATCCAGGCTGGTAGCAAAAGCCAAGTACACCCTACCTGGCCAATTGAACAAACTGGGCCCCCTGGGCTCAAGCAAAACTCAGGCAAAGGTGCCACTGGTCACAAGGTTTTCTGGCTGAGGGAGTAACACATTAAGGATCCCGTGACATTCTGGGGGGCTTTTCTGGGATCTTTTCTGGATAGAAGGTTGAATAAAAGTGGACTTGTGGTTGGGCGTAGTGGCTTATGCCTGTAATCCCAACATTTTGGGAGGCTGAGGTGGGTGGATCATGAGGTGAGGAGTTCGAGATCAGCCTGACCAATATGGTGAAACCCCGTCTCTACTAAAAACACAAAAATTAGCTGGGTATGGTGGTGCACACCTATAGTCTCAGCTACTTGGCAGACTGAGGCAGGAGAATTGCTTGAACCTGGGAGGTGGAGGTTGCAGTGAGCTGAGATTACACATCTGCACTCCAGCTTAGAGACAGAGTGAGACGCTGTCTCAAAAACAAAAACAAAAACAAAAAGTGGATTTGCTGATTTCTCTCCTGTTTTCAGAGTCTCTAAACTCCACAATAGCCAAAATCAAAGAAAAACACTGAACTGCTGTTAGCCAGTGAAAAGTGACTAGTGCAGCTGTGGGACTTAAGACATGGAGGACAGGTTTGCTCGAGAAGAAATTGTTAATCCCCAATTACCTTCCAGTGTTGGGAATGTTGGCTTTGTTCCAATCCAATTTCCCTTCACAGAGGTCTAGACATCCCATGGAATCCAAAGGAGGTCCTGGGGCAACTGAGGGTAGCTGGCTGAAGCTACACCTCAGGGTTATCCAAAAGCCCCTGGACTAACTTTAATCCCCAACCACTTGAGAGTGTTGGCACTAGAACACCCAGTCCTTCCTTCCTTTCTTTTTTTTTTTCTTTTTCCTTTCCTTTCCTACTCATTCTTTTCTTTTCTTTCTTTCCCTCCCTCCCTCCATCTCCCTCTCTGTTCTTTCCATCTCTGTTCCCTCTCTGCCTCTTTCTTTCTTTCTTTCTTTCTTTCTTTCTTTCTTTCTTTCTTTCTCTTTCTTTCTCTTTCTTTCTTTCCCTCTCTCTCTTTTCTTTTTTTTTCTTTTCTTTCTTGGCTGTCATGGCTCCTATCTCTTCTTTATGTACAATGTTATGGGTGTTGCTGCAAACCACATAAATATTCCTGAGTAGAATGAGCATTTGGAATTTGGCTTAGTTGTCAGGAGTGTATATTGTAAATGAGAGCACTGTGGTATCTACCAATTCATAGGAGTATGGAGCATATATAATAATTGAGTTTTCTTTCTCCTGTTGAAGAACCCATTGCATAGGGCAAGAAGCTGTTTCCCCCAGGTACTTTCCCCTTCCTTGCATATAAATTGTTTTCTTCTCTTTTCTTCACTGTGTCAGGAGTTAACATAGTCCTGCAAATATACGGAATTTTTCTATGTGACAGACTGATCTGTTTTTCCTTTTGAGAGGCATATTTTTAGACCCAATTCCATGGACTCCCTTTCTCTCCCTTGTTTGAGGAGGACTGGCTCTCATAGTTTCACCTGCTTATCATAGGGAAGCAATAGAGGGGCTTCCCCATTGGTTGCTCTCTGGAATTTGGTGAGGGCCACCTGGGACTTAATTTATTGAGTCCCTACACCCTCCAGAGGCAATTCCAATCTTTTGTTTGAGGCCCTAGAAAGGAAAACTACATCTGAGGAATCCAGAGGCAGATAACCATGGAAGTCTACGGGCACAGTACAGGTGAGCATGACTAATTCCTACCAATTATGTCCTCCAACTTCATAGATGGAGGTCATTCTCCCATTCATGCCATAGATAAAGTCTAGGGAATTCAAAGGTTACAGACAGTGGGAGGTTTAAGCACTGAGTAGGTGAGTGCGAATATTCCTGCTGGCTATGCCTCCCTGCTTCATGGGTCAAGATGGCACTTGCACCCATGGGACTGCAAAGGTCAACTGATTTTGGGATATAAGATCAGAATAAAAAAAGGGATTTTTTTTTCTCTCCCTCATGTACCCCAGGTATTCAATAGAAAGACAAATGAACAAAGGGATGCCTTTTCCCCCTTTCTCCAGATAGGTAACCAACTAACTTCCACCTGCACTCCTCCCAAATGCATCCTGAATTGCTGGGATCCATTTCAGCCTCAGACACTGGAGAAAGGAAAAAATGATGCATTTTTCCTCCTCTCTCTCCTCTCTTCCAGATGGGTAACCAAACATTTTCAGCCTATACTCCTCTAGAGTGTATCCTGAATCACTGGGACTCCTTTGACCTTCAGACTCTGGAGAAAATGCACCTCATATTCCTTTGGACAATGGTGTGGCCAAATTATGTTCTACAGGGAGGAGAAGCATCTCCTCAGGAAAAAAGCATTAATTTCAAAACCACTGTGCAGCTGGACCTTTTCTGCAAACATGAGGGCAAATGATCTAAAGTCTCATATGTGCAGGCTTTCTTTGCCTTGCAAGGTACTCTGGACCTTTGCCAACATTGTAGGATTGATTCAGCCCTCTGGTGGCCATCTCAGGAGAGGCTGCAAGGGGAAATCCCAGGGAACTAGAGAAGCAAACCCCAGAGGTACCTCCATCAGGGAGTCAACTCCCTCTGCTTCTCCCTATACTGATTGTTTATATCCAAGTTCTCTCTCAAGCTTTCCCCATCCTAGGAATCCTGGTTTGAGCATGCCCCAGTCTCACTCCTGCCCCTGCAACAGATGCTTCATGAATATGGCCAGTAAGGTCCAAGTCCCTTTTTTTTCTACAGGTCTTGAGGGCAAATTAAAGGAGATCTTGGCATGTTTTCAGATGATGCTGACAGGTATATAGAGGCTTTCCAGAATTTAACCCAAGTATTTGAACTCTCCTGGAAGGATATTATGTTACTTTTGAATCAGACCCTGACTACCACTGAAAAGCAGGCCACCCTGCAAATGGCAGAGAATTTGGGGAATGAGCTTTTTCTCTCATGTAGTTTCAGGAAATGGGTGGACCTTTATCCAATTGGAAGAATAGCAGTACCACTGTAGGATTATAAATGGGATCCCAATGATAAAATGGGAAATTGGCAGAGGAAACATTTTCAGGTGTGCATATTGGAGGCTTAAAAAGGACTAGAAGTAAACCTCTCAATTACTTCAAGCTATCCATGATAGAACAGGGATTAGATGAGAATCCCACTGCCTTCCTCAAAAGGCTAAGAAGGCCCTAAAGCACACTGCTGTATCTCTTGATTCAGTAGAACAGCTAATCCTAAAGGATAAGTTTATTGCTCAATGGGTGATTTGGGGGGTACAAAAACCCAATGGGGAAAAGATACTGGTTCAGGACCTCCACCTCATTAATAAGTCTGTGGTTCCAATTCACCCAGTGGTTTCCCATCCCTATACTCTGCTAACCCTAATGCCTGAGGGAACTAAATGCTTCACAGTCCAGGACATAAAGGCTGCCTTTTACTGCATACCATTTGTATTAGTCTGTTTTCATGCTGCTTATAAAGGCACACCTGGGACTGGGTAATTTATAAAGAAAAACAAGTTTAATGGACTCACAGTTTCACATGGCTGGTAAGGCCACACAATCATGGTTGAAGGTGAAAGGCACGTTATATATGGAGGCAGACGAGAAAGAATGAGAACCAAGTGAAAGGGGTTTCTTCTTATAAAACCATCAGATCTTGTGAGACTAATTCACTACCATGATGGCAGTATGAGGGAAATTGCCCCCATGATTCTATTATCTCCCACCAGCTCCCTCCCACAACACATGGGAATTATGGGAACTACAATACAAGATGAGATTTGAGTGGGGACACAACCAAACCATATCATTCCACTCCTGGTCAGTCCCAAATCTCATGTCCTCACATTTCAAAACCAATCATACCTTCCCAAAGTCCCCCAAAGTCTTAACTCATTTCAGCATTAACTTGAAAGTTCACAGTCCAAAATCTTATCTGAGACAAGGAAACTCCTTTCCACCTATGAGCCTATAAAATCAAAAGCATGTTAGTTACTTCCTAAATAACTCCAACATGATCTCCTTTGACTCCATGTCTCACATTCAGGTAATGCTGATGCAAGAGGTTGTTTCCCATGATCTTGGGCAGCTCTACCCCTGTGGCTTTGCAGGACACAGCCTCCCTCTTGGCTGCTTTCACAGGCTGATGTTAAGTGTCTACAGCTTTTCTGGGTGCATGGTGCAAGTTGTCATTGGATCTACCGTTCTGGAGTCTAGAGGACAGTGGCCCTCTTCTCACAGCTCAACTAGGCAGTGCCCCATTGGGAACTCTGTGTGGATGCTTCAACCCCACATTTCCCTTCTGCATTGCCCTAGCAGAGGTTCTCCATGAGGGCCTGCCCCTGCAACAAACTTCTTCTTGAACATCCAGGAGTTTTCCTACATCCTCTGAAATCTAAGCAGAGGTTTCCAAACCTTAGTTCTTGGCTTCTGTGCACCTGCAGGCTCAATATCACATGGAAGCTGCCAAGGTTTAGAGCTTGCACCCTCAGAACCCATGACCTCAGCTGTACATTGGCCTCTTTTAGCCATAGTTAGAGTGTCTGGGATGAAGGGTGAAGGGCAGTAAGTCCCTAGGCTGCACACAGCAGGGGGGCCCTAGGCCTGACCCAGGAAACCATTTATTTATCTTAGGCCTCTGGGCCTGTGATGGGAGGGTCTGCCACAAAGGTCTCTCTGAAATGCCCTGGACTCATTTTCCTCATTGTCTTGGAAATTAATATTTAGCCCCTCATTACTTATGCAAATTTCTGCAACTGGCAAAAATTTCTCCTCAGAAAATTTTTTTTGTTTTCTGTTGCATCGTCAGGCTGCAAATTTTCTGAAATGTTATGCTCTTTTTCCTTTTAAAAACTGAATGCTTTTAATAGTACATAAGTCAACTCTTGAATGTACTGCTGCTGAGAAATTTCTTCCACTACATACCCTAAATTATCTCCTTCAAGTTCAGAGTTCCACAGATCTCTAGGGCAGGGGGGCAAAATGCTACCAGTCTCTTTGCTGAAACATAGCAAGATTTACCTTTACTCTAGTTACCAACAAGTGTCTCACCTCCTTCTGAGACCACCTCAGTCTGGATTTCATTGTACATATTATTAATTAGCGTTTTAGTCAAGCCACTATACAAGTCTCTAGGAAGTCCTAACATTTTCTACACTTTCCTGTCTTCTTCTGAGCCCTCCAAACTCTTCGAATCTCTTCTTGTTACTCAAGAATGAGAACCAAGCAAAAGAGGTTTCCCCTTATGGACTCATCAGATCTCATGGGACTTGTTCACTACCACAAGAACAATATGAGGGAAACTGCCCCATTATTTAATTATCTTCCATTGTGTCCCTTTCACAACCTGTGGGAATTATGATAGCTACAATTCAAGATGGATTTGGGTGGGGACAAATCCAAACCATATCATTGTTATACCCTGATTTCCAGCATTTGTTTGCATTTGAGGATCTCTCCTACTGGACCAAAGAGCTATTGGATGGTTTTACCTCAGGGATTCTGAGACAGCCCTCACCTGTTTGGGCATTGTCCAAAGACCTCTCTTTGTTCCTTTATCCTCAGGTTAAAGTTTTACAATATGTAGATAACATTCTCCTCCGCCCCAACTGAGATAATCTTTCAGGAGGGAAATAAAGCTCTTAATTTTCTGGCTAACAGAGGATATAAGGTCTCAAAATCTATGGCTCAGCTCCATCAGACTTCAGTGATGTACCCAGGTCTAGCCTTGTCAGAGGGGATCAGGGCATTACGCAAATAAAAATTTAAGCCCACCTTCTCTTTTTCCCTCCCAAAACTCTCAAGCAACTGAGGAGACTTTGGCATTAGAGAATTCTGCAGGCTATGGACATCTGTGTATGGTGAAATATCCTGTCCCTTATATCACCCTATGAAGGAAACTCAGACAGCTAAGACCCGCTCCCTAACTTAAACAGAAGCTAAAAGGGCCTTTGACCAATGAGAACCAGCATGCTTGAGGCAGCAGCCCTTAGTCTTCCCATTAGGGAGATGTTCAATCTTTATTTCTCAGAAAGCAGGGAAGGGAATGGCACTGGGTGTTCTAACCCAGGCCCAAGGTCCAGCCCAGCACCCTGTAGGCTACCTAAGCAAGGAGCTTGATTTGGTAGCTAAAGAATGGCCGGCCTGCCTCTGGGCAGTTGTAGTGGTAACTTTGCTAGTACCAGAAGCTACAAAGTTAGTCATGGGGAATAACTTAACCATTTATACCCCACATAAAGTGGCAGGACTACTGTCTTCTAAGGGGAGTCTCTGGCTAATGAACAACTGCCTCCTCAAATATGAAGCTCTGCTATTAGAGAGATCTGCAGTCCAGTTAAGAACCTGTTCCTCCCTAAGCCCAGTCAACTTCCTCCCAGAGGAATCTGGGGAGCTTGAACATGACTGCAAACAGATAGTAATGCAAACCTATGTGGCCAGAGAGGACCTCAAAGAAATCCCCTTAGAGAACCCAGACTGGACTCTCACTATGGATGGATGCTCCTTTGTAGAGCAAGGGATCAGTACAGCAGGGTATGCAATAGTCACCCTGAATGATGTTATTGAGAGTGTGTCTCTCCCCTCAGGTGCAAGTGCTCAACTAGCTGAGCTGATTACCATCACGAGGGGATTTGAATTAAGCAAGGGGAAAGCAATTAACATTTATACTGATTCTAAGTAGGCTTTCCTAGTGCTCCATGCCCATGCCACTACCTGGAAAAAGAGGGACTTCCTCACAGCCAATGGGCCTCCCATTAAATACCATACTATTATCCTTCGTCTTCTTTCCACAGAAAGTGGCAGTAACACTAAATCAGTAACTGCTAAATCAGCAGTGAGAAGGCCCAGGATTTCTGATCTAATTGAGTCCCCTCTGATCTGGGACAGTTCCATAAAAGAAATAAAACCCCCATGGAGGAATCAGAGGACATCAATCAGAGGATAGCAAGCTTCATCTACCAGCTTTCAGCCAATCGGAAGTTTTTAAAATCCTCCACTTAGCCTTCCACCTAGGGAACAATAAAGCCTATCAAGTGACCCAAAGTTTGGTCTCAGATAAAAACCTGCTAAGAATGGTCAAACAGTTCATTAATGCTTGTGAGACTTGTTTCAAAAATAATCCCCTCAATTTACAGCTTCTGCCCCTGGAACCCCAAATATGGGAGGCTACCAATGGGAAGAGTGGCAGATGTATTTCGCCCATATGCCAAAGACAAGGGGCATCCAGTACCTCCTAGTACGGGTAGATACCTTCACTAACTGTGTAGAATCATTACCATGTAGAAGAGAGAAACTTCTGAGGTGGTGAAAGCACTAATTAATGAAATAATTTCTCACTTTGGGCTTCCTAATTACCTCCAGAGTGATAATGGCCCCTTGTTCAAGGCAGCTTTCACCCAGGGGGGTTTCAAAGACTTTAGGTATGCAATACCAGCTTCATTGTGCTTGGAGACCACAATCCTCAGGAAAAGTAGAAAAGACAAATGATATTATCAAAAGGCACCTCAGAACATTGTCTCAAGATACTCATGTCCCCTGGATTACTCTTCTCCCCATAACCCTACTATGTGTTAGAAATTCTCCTTTTAAGCTGAGTTTAAGTCTCTTTGAAATAATGTGTGGATGGCCTTTCCTCACCAATGATTTCTTGCTAGACCAAGAAATCTCTGATTTAATTAAACATGCAACTTCTTTGGCCCATTTCCAACATGAACTGAAACAACTGTCAGAGGCCTAATCCCATGAACAAGGGCCACCTCTATTCAACCCAGCAGACTTGGTATTAGTAAAGACACTTCCTTCCCTTTCTCTCTAGGCCCAGAATGGGAGGAAATTTGCACTGTACTTTCTGTTCCTACAGTGGTATAGGTCACTGGAATAGATTCTGGGATTCATTATACTTGAGTGAAGGCCTGGGAAACTGATGCAATTACCTCCGTTGACCTAGGAGAGCACCCAATATACAAAAATGAAGAAATCAGGGAACTCAAGTTAAAAATCACAAAGGATAAGTGCTAATAACCCTCCGTGGATATTGTATGCTTAGTGTTCTAACTTTTTTTCTGTTTCTTACCATAAGACATAATTGTCAAGGACCCTTTAATCCTGAACTCTCAAGGGATTTTCTACTCCCCTAAAGAGTTATTTCTCTTTTAAAGTTTAATTGCCTCCATACAGGATGTAATTTCTTCTACCAAGGTGAAACAGCTCTACCCACAACAGTGTTTTCAGAATAATAAGTCTATTTTACTACATATTTCTGTTATGTTTGACACTAGATTTTTTTTCCTTCACATATTTAACCTCCTTGTCATTTTTTTTCCAACCTAGAGGCCATCAAACTCCAAGCAGTCATACACTGGAGACTTGGATGATGGCTCTGTTTTTACCAGAGCCCCTTAGATAGGCCTCTGAGAGAGATCTTATTGCCATTTTCCTCAAAACAACACCCCCTGTCAGCATGAAGCTGTTAAGAGCAGTCATTTGTCCCTCTCTTAACATCAGTTAGATGTACCAGAGGGGGAATCAATGGCAGCAGTGGCCTGTCAGGAGTGGCTGCTGCAAAGATGCTAGCTGCAGCGAGGGAGGTGTGGCTGGGGCTGCTTGCTCCATGGAGTCAGCAGGATCTGGGAACAGGTGGTAGTACTGCCCTTTTCTGAGTTAGAGGGACAGGAGCCCCACACTCTTGGGCACAGCTGTAGCTGCCCAGCTGTGGCTGTGGACCTGGATATCCCTGTGCTCTTGAGATCCCAAGGAACCGTTCTGCCCCTACAGGCTTGGAAGTGCCTGCTCCTGCTGCCTGGCCTTTTCCCACTGCCTGACCTTTTCCCACTGCCCAGTGCCTACTCCAATTTTGGAGCACAGTTGTGGCCAAACCCAGGCACTGTCATGACCTGGACAGGTGTGCATATGCTTGGGGTGGCAGTGACATGCCAGACCCCTGCTGCCTCAGCCCCCTCCAGACTCTAAATGCAAACAAGCACAAGATAGAGGCTGAGGGGTGGCTCACACAGGCCTGCAGGCACCCCTTGGAATCGACAGCCTAGGTGCCAGGAATGGCAGCAGGAGGCAGACAGGCTTCTAGGAGGAAAGGGGCATGTATCTGGTGATACTCCACCTTCAAGTAAATAACAGTCTGAAGACTGGGTGCCAGGCTGCCAGTTTTGTGCATAAGAGTGAGAACCTATGGTGCCTTTGTTGGACTCTCCTATGGCTACCCATGGACCAATCAGCATGCACTTCCTCCACACTGAAGCCCATAAAAACCCCACACTCAGCCTCAGGCAGATAATAGGACAACATGCCTATGAAGAGGACCTACCCACTGTGGGTGTCCTCTCTGCTGAGAACTGTACACTCGTTGCAGCAACCTGATTGTGGATAAGTGCTATGCACTCCAGGTCTCCTCTCTGCTGAGAGTTGCAGAAATGTCAGGATGACCTGCCTGTGGATAGGAGCTACCCATTCTTGGTCTCCTCTCTGCTGAAGGCTGCAGGCTGCAGACTCAATGGGATGACCTTCCTGTGGAGAGGAGCTACCCACTGTGGATCTCCTCTCCGCTGAGAGTTGTATATTTATTGTGATGACCTGACTGTGGATAGGAAGTAGCCACTCCAGGTCTCCTGAGAGATGTACTGTTGCTCAATAAAGTACCTCTTCACCTTGCTCACCCTCTAGTTGTTTACATACCTCATTCTTCCTGGTTGTGGGATAAGAAGTTGGGACCTGCCAAATGGTGAGACTGACAAATCTACAACACAACAGGGCTGAAACACATCCCTTCCTCACCATGTTGCAGGGAATGAGAAAGAAAGAATAGCTGTGGCCTTTTGTGGAGTCCAGACCTGGGAGCTCCCTGAGCCAGGACTGTGGCACCCTCTTTGGGGCTCTGTGGTTTCTGGTGTCTACAAGCTTCTGGCAGTCACCATGTTCCCCAGTGCCTACAGTGGAAGCTGCTTTTGGTAGGCTTGATCCAGCTGCAGCAGGGAACTGGCACTTGTGCCAGTGCTTGGAGCTGACTGCCCCACCACAGGCAGTGTGCCTGGCTGTGCACAGTGACCTGACACCATGTTCGCTCACTCATGTACCCCTTGCTGTTCTGTGCCTTGCTTCCCCTTGGCAGTCATGGGATCTGGGCTGGTAGTGTCAGCTGAGTGCAGCCTGTCAGGTCAAGTGGGTGGAACAAGTACAGCAAGCCTGAGCAAAACCCAGGCAAAGGTGCCACCCACCACAGAGGTATCTGGCTGGTGAAGCAACACCCTAAAGGTCCCGTGACATAAATAAATGAGAAGAAGAACAAAATAAATTTTAAACAATATCTAAATAACTTAACTGAAATTACTCTAGAGCTACCTATGGGTAAAATTTGATGAGCTAGATTTCTAGATTTAGTTCTATTCTATTTAATTTGAAGAAAATAATATGTTTATGATTTCTTGTGTGTAAACAGTATGGTTTGGTTATTGGAAGAATTTAAAATATAATCCTGAAAATCTGTCATTCTAAGAATACCTTAGTTTCATTGTTTTTGTTCAAAAAAATAATATTCAAATTGTATTTTAGAACTCAGTTTTGACTGTCAGACTGTTCACCAAGGTAGACTTTTATACCTTATCAATAGCTATTATTATATTGCTTCAAAATATTAATTTGGTATTTCCAACTATATTTACAGATGGGCAAAATCATAATGTATTACTTATAATTATTAATGATTAACTATCTAATAATACATAGAAATGAGAATTTAACCATTACAGGAGCTAAGAAATAAATTTTAGACCATTATTAATTTTACTTTATTCTTCTAGAAACAATGTCAGCCAAAAATGTCTGCCAATGATGACCTACTCTAAACCACCTTAAACAGAAACTTTGGCTAAAAGTCAGAAATAAGCACTTGCATTTATTTGCGTCTCTATCTTAGCCCAAGTGATCAAAAAGAAAAAAAAAAAAAAGGTTATGTTCCATCCAGAAGGTAAAGCTATGGTTGCACTATTTTTATACTTTTGGAGCCAACATATATATGGAAATAGTAGAGCGCATCCATATGGGGGGAGATTAGTTTTTCCATCGGCAGTTGAACATCAAGTTGTTTGATGATAGGAGGTTAAAAGTAGCAGTTAAAATTAGTGGGAGAGGAAGTACTTTGTTAAATAAGTTGACCTTAAATTCTTTAAATGTCATGGCATGGTTCTAGAATTATCTAAAAGAAATGGTAGTATTAAGTTGTATCAGCCTCCCTCTTCCACATCTCCTATTGAAATAAAAAAGGGTCCCAGAATATTACTTTAAAGTTATGTAAACTCTATTAGATTTGTTTTATATGAGAAAAGGAATGTGTTAAGTGAAAAACTTATCAGATAATTCTAGAGCTTTAGCATTCAGGGATATTTGCATGATATAACTAACGTTTTCAGAGCCTTGGATCTTTAAAATGTTTGAAAATATAGCCTTTTTCCACAGAAAATAAATAAATATAGGGGAATATGAATGATCCCATACTCTAATCCACATCTATGTATTCATACACCAAACATACACATACACACATACTCACATTTGCATATATTCAGACTCACACATATTAACATATATGCAGACTCACACATTTACAGAAACTCTTGCATAATTATGTTGTGGACATTTTCAGTGAGGTTAATGGACATTCCTGAATTCTGAATATGAAATCAGAATAAGAATCAGTGATCTACACAATGAACACTGCCTGATGGGTACAATAAAAGCCCAGACTTCATACCATCACATAATTCATCCATATAATCAAAAACCACTTGTACCCCTAAAGTTATCAAAATAAAAAACAAAATAAAAATAGAAGGACAACCAAATGACACCAACACTAATATGAACAAAAAAAAAAAAAAGAATAAGAATCTGTGGTTCAATCAGAGGTCAGCACAATGGCCCATGGCCGAGATTTAACCTACCTCCTCTAATGGATGAAATTTTATAACACAGTCATACTCAGTTGTTTGTGTATTGTTTATGTCTGTTTTCATGCTATAATGGCTGAGTTGAATAGTTGCAACAGAGACCATATGATTCACAAAGTCTAAAATATTTGCTATCTGACCATTCAAAGAAAAATGTTTGCTGACCCAGGATCTAGAACCACATATTTCTTTACATAATAAACAGATTTATAAAGTTTACATAGGATATTAGCTACCATAGAGAACAACGTGGCAACATGGTGAACCGAATTAATACAAAATTTTCTTTTTGCTATAAGATCCTAAAATGCTGAATAAAATAAAAGCAAATTATAAACAAGGCCTTGCCTCTGCACATAGCAGGGAACTGCAAGGGAGACTCCTACCCAGATTCTCACGAGGCTATCCCTAAGTGGAAGAGACTAGAACTCTCTATGCACTGACTATAAAGACATCCAGGATGCTAATCTCCACCTAGGACCAAGGCTCTTCAGAGGAGAATATAAACACAAGAAAGAACATTTTTTACTTGTGAAAGAAATTGAAGTTCTAATCCATGCTATGAAAATTTAGAGTATGAATTTACATTACCAAGCCAATATATTAATAAATTAAAATAAACCTGTTAAAGTTTTTATTTTGTTTTTCACAATCCAGGTCTCACATGGTTTCCAAACATTAGACAATTTCCACTGAAGATTAGTTCACATCTGAAGTAATGATAATAATAATAATATTGAAAGAATCCATAATGATACTAAGTCAGAAGATATACCCAGAAAGCCAAGGAGGAATAGAATCCCTGAAACTTAAGAAATTGAAAAATCTGACAGAGTAGTTCCCAGAATATTGAGGTAAGTTATTTAAGGTATAAAAGGAGAAATGAAATAAAAAGACCTATAGAACATACTATTTAATAATTTGGAGATAATAAAATAGTTTTCTTAGATATGGCCCTGTACAGGGGTGAAACTATTCCATTCAACCATGGTTACTTTAGTACTGTTTTATTTTCTACGATGCATATACACATCACTATATTTTAAACATTACAAAAACAAATTAATGCATGATACACATCCATCTTTTTCGATATTTTAATATGAGACTTATTACTAATATATCTAAATATAGTAAAAAACTTATTTTTAACCATAATAGCTTTCCTATGAGAATTTCAATTTCAATTTTTTTTTTTTTTTTGAGATGGAGTCTTGCTCTGTCACTCAGGCTGGAGTGCAGTGGCATGATCTCGGCTCACTGCAAGCTCCGCCTCCCAGGTTCACGCCATTCTCCTGCCTCAGCCTCTCAAGTAGCTGGGACTACAGGCACCCACCACCACGTACGGCTAATTTTTTGTATTTTTAGTAGAGACGGGGTTTCACTGTGTTAGTCAGAATGGTCTCGATCTCCTGACCTCGTGATCTGACCGCATCGGCCTCCGAAAGTGCTGGGATTACAGGTGTGAGCCACCGTGCCCAATCTCAAAATTTTAAAATAGGACAAATGTAATTTTTAATAGGGAACTTTAAATAGCAGTTTTCTCAGCTGTTCCACTTGTAGTCAAATTTGAGTAATTTCCACATTAATATAATAAGTAGTGCTCATTTCTTCATTGCATGTTATTGGTCTCAATTTCTCAGTGGGCGCTTAGCAAAGCTTAGCCCACACTACAACAACATTAGATACAAATAATTCATTCAAGATTATCAATGCACACTACAAACACTAAATGATTTCATCTAAATAAATCCATACAAGGGCAATTGATACCAATTAACCAAAAAAGATTTTCATTGGTTTTATTTCATTCAGTATTTATAATGAACCAGCCGAGGGTAATTTTCTTGACTATACATACTGACCAACAACTCACTTACCAATGTATTTGAACATATTTTTATGCATTAAAGTTATGACCATTTTCAATATTTTAAATAAATATGCATATACTTTGTAATAAGTCCCACATGAGTTTGAAATG
The DNA here is from genome assembly GCF_008728515.1 of Papio anubis. Classification (NCBI taxonomy): domain Eukaryota; kingdom Metazoa; phylum Chordata; class Mammalia; order Primates; family Cercopithecidae; genus Papio; species Papio anubis. The sequence continues at coordinate 65,138,779 of NC_044979.1, read as the reverse complement.
GAAATAAGGGCATAAAAGTGAATCAATTATAGAATGAGTAGCAACTATGGAGAGAAAATATAAGCACGCACGGCCCACTTCTTAGGCGAGTAACCTCAGAATTACACAGGACCCAATAGGAAGATGGTACCATGCTTAGTTTAACACTCTGCTGTTGCTATCTTGTAATTATTAATAATTCTTTAACATGGAGCTTTTATTTTACACTGAGCCCTGAAAATTATATAGACAGGTTTATATGTAAGTGTTGATTTCAACGAAAATATACGCTTAGAAAGAAAATAGAAGTACAAATTTCTGGGAGAAAATCTGAAGTATTACTTTTATTCTCCGGAAATCTGAACCTTTTTAAAGTTTATTTTTCTGTGATTTTTATTTTTTGTGTCTCTGGAGACTGAGAGCAAAATTGATATTAATAATAGTTTCTACTAGAGGCTTTAAATATTTAAAATAATTTAGAACAGGATGCTTTCTAAATAATTTACATTTTTGTTTAGCTTGTTTTTTGTTGGTTCTATTTTATTTACAGAAGTCATTATTTGACACTCTTTATAGCTCAGATATGGGTACAGGGACTAATATATGCACGTGTAAGTAATTTCTTTTGAGGTTAAAAACTGAAGTATTTCTATGTTTTATCACTGTTAAGAAGATTTTGCCACATATTTACAATTTTAACAGAGACATGTCATTTAGTATCCATGCCCATGTAGGCTTTTAAATTAATACAGAAAAACTAACTTGCTATATTATTCCTTTGCTCTCAGGAAGAAATAAGCTTATCTGGAATATATTTCTTTTTCTAAACTAACTGTGTCCTAGTGTTCCAGGATCAAAGGCTGGAGTAAGCACATTTGGTAGTTTTCTACCTTCTCCAATGGGTAGGGAAAAGGAAATTATTCATCCGGGGTCTCAGTCTTTTAAGAAACCCAGGAAAAAATAATAAATAAGTTGTTCATAGTATCTACTGAGAAATAAACAACTCAGAAGTCTACATCTGAAGTAAACTTAAGTATTAGAATTTGAAGACTTTAAGGTTATGCCAAGGCCACAACTCACTGGTTAACTAGTAACTAATAGTAGTTACTAGTACTAGTTAGTAATACTAACTATTAACTACTAATAACTAGTATCATAACTAGTAATTGCTAATAGTTAGTTAACTACTAACTCATAGAGAACACTTATAGGTTTGCACAGAAGGTAGCCCAGCTCATGTGGATCATCTTATGGTAGCTAAAAGAATTTTCTTCGTTTTTTTGGATGACTTTGCTTCACTATAATTTGTAACTAGTTAACAACCTTGTACTTGGAAGCTCATAATGCATAGGATGTGTCCAAATATTTTCTTCATGAAGATCGAAAAGTTGTCTCCATCTCAAGCAATATGGCTGATGAACAACAGTTAATTTTTCCAAAGCTGAATAGCAGTTTCTACAAAATAAGTGAGATTGAGTTACTAAAATTGCTCATGTCTAGGCATCTCAGGTTTGGCTAATATAAGTTGATAAAGAATAGTAAGTATAGGAAACAAAAAAGCATTATTTCCAATTTAACATGTCCACCAAGATGCTATTTCTGTTCTGAGGTAATTGGTAGTCAAGACGGTATATGCTCCTTTTACTTATGAGGATGACAATAAATTGTTCAATTTTTAATATAAATTATGCCTGAGTAGCAAAAATGAGCACACTTATAATATGTGTGTCAAGTAAAGTCAGATTTGAAAATAAATATTTCATCTATAGGTATGCAAATAGAGATATAAATATCGTACTGTACAAGATAATCTTAGAGTCTATGTCACTTATAACTTCATGTTATTCTACTTTATGCTAACATTGGAATGGGGTTCTCTAACAAAGCTTCTTTGTAATCATTTGATATATCATTTAATTATATATATAATTTGATATGTCATTAAAATTACATCTAAATCTTAAAACAGAAGCCTTAACAATAAGATAATATGTTTTGCACTTCATATCAACATATTATAGATTTTAATATTGTCAAAGAGCAGATATAAAGTAAACGTGTTTCATTGGAAAGCAGGTTAATAATATAAATTTAAAATAAATAAAGTCTAAAATTGAAAAGGGGGATGACATCACTAAGAAGAAAAAAATAGACTTAACGAGATTGATCATTGCACAATCTTTCTGATAATTTTTTAATACAAATACTAAAGACATCTGTTTAACAACATCATTTTATGCTAAGTAATCTTGGAATCCTAAGATCACTGTTACATGCCTGTTGATATCCTTGTCCTCTCCTTATAGCTATGATTATAGTAGATTTCTTTTTCAGTTTTAATCTTTGTTGCTGGTATTTTCAGTTATGTAAGGGCAGTAACCATATCTGTCTTTCTCAGTGGTATTTGTCCACTGTTTGAAAAGCGCTAGGTACTCAAGAAATGTTTGATGAATACAACTACAAACAAAACTGGTGTATTTTATGTCAATTTGGTCAAACTGTTATTTGTTGAACACCTACTATACGCTAGGAATACAAAGATTACAAAAGCAGGGATCTCCCATGAGGAACAGATGCACTGATAATACAAGACACATTATTCTAGTATTCTATATCCAATGGCCCATCAATGCTTGGTTGGGTGCTATGGAACTAGAGTCAGCCAGAACTCAACCAGCAAGTTCCAACTTTATGAATTTATGTGTAAATCAAATCTGAAATATAGCCAAGGAATTGAGAGTTAGATGAGGATGATAAAAGCATTCCAGGCAAAGGGAACAGAAAAACCAGTTTCAAAAGTATGAGAGAGCATGATTAATGGGAAGAATGTTAAGTAATCAGCTATATTTTAAATCATTAAGCAATAGTTGATACCTAGTTTTGTCAAATTGGTTTCAAATTGGCGGAGTTGTAATGTTCCATTGTCTGATTTTACTTTTAACTTAATTTTCACCAAGAAAATGTATCATGATATGAAAAAGAAGTGATAACGTTGGTGAATGTTTGGGCTCAAAATAAAGTATTAATAGTAGAATGAAAACAATGGCTCCATCCACATAAATGGCAGCTCTCAGAAGAACTCTCAAGAAGGTATATATTATATTTACTATATAGTGATATATGGATATCTCTGTATTTGGGAGCACTTTGGGAGGCCGAGGCAGTCGATCATCTGAGGTTAGAAGTTAGAGTCCAACCTGGCCAACATGGCGAAACCCCGTCTCTACTGAAAATGCAAAAATTAGCTGGGTGTCGTGGTTCACACCTGTAATCCCAGCCACTCGGGAGGCTGAGACAGGAGAATCGCTTGAAGCCAGGAGACAGAGGTTGCAATGAGCTGAGATCATGCCATTGCACTCCAGCCTGGGCGACAGAGCAAGAGTCGGTCTCAAAAAAAAAAAAAAAAAAAAAAAAAAACGCGCGAGAGAGAAAGAAAAGAAAGATATTTATACAGTGAGAAACAAATATAATTTTTTCCTCATCAACTTTATGTTAAAAAAAGGACTTTAAATTTCCATGATACTTATTGGGTATCAGTACCTTCTTTGCTATTAAATTTAAAAATCTGACAATGAAAGAAGGGTGTTTGGGTTTATCTTTATTATTTCTTGGCCTAGAAATGAAAGGAGAAATTTTTTTTTATCATTTTTCAGACTCCAGCTTTCTTTTATTTGAAATACCTGGATATTTTAATCCAAAATATATCTTCAGATAAATTTTTACATTTGATAAGAATATCAGAACTTTCGGGTTTTTTTTTTTTTTTTTTTTTTTTTTTTTGCATTTTTAATAGAGACGGTGTTTCACCGTGTTAGCAAGGATGGTCTCAATCTCCTGACCTCGTGATCCGCCCGCCTCGACCTCCCAAAGTGCTGGGATTAGAGGAGTGAGACACTGCACCTGGCCCCTAACTTGTTTTAAACTCACTGTCCTGGCATGAACTACAAGCAGTTAAATAAAGTTTTTAAAAATGTATTTAAATAAACCAGAGGTAAACAAGGGCATCAGGGACTATAGGAGTGTCATTATAGGGAAAAGAAAATTAGGTAACCTCAAAATTCTCCACATAATTTTATCTTTATTTACCAACGATTTATTTACTTATTTATTTATTTATGAGTTGGAGTCTCGTTCTGTCTTGTTCTGCTGGAGTGCAGTGGCATGATCTTGGCTCACTGCAATCTCTGTCTCCCGGGTTCAAGCAAGTCTCCTACCTCAGCCTCCCTATAGCTAGTACTACAGGCGCGTGCCACCACGCCAAGCTAATTTTTGTATTTTTAGTAGAGACGGGGTTTTACCAAGTTTGCCAGGATGGTCTTGATCTCTTGACCTCGTGATCCTCCCACCTCAGCCTCCCAAAGTGCTGCGATTATAGGTGTTAGCCACTGCACCCAGCCTATTTACCAACTCTTAAAGAGCTCATGCATTGGTGAGAGGCTCGGAAAGCATAAAACAGATTCCAAAACAACCAAAACACTTTTTCCAGAATATTGAGTGCTGTTGGAAGACAAACTGATAATCCCAGCATGACAAGAATGAAGAACTATAGTAAGAATTCAAGCTTTTACTTGAGTTTCACTTCAAAAGTGATAAACACTAGGATTATTAAAAAAAAATGGCATACCTGATCTGGAATAAGATAATCTTTCCAAACTTCATCTACCCATAGGAAAAATAAATAAATACACTATGGAGAAACAAATAGTATCTCAGTATCTTGGGTCTTTGGTATTATTCATACACATGAAATTAAAATAATTTTCAGAACTAAGGGGAAATAAGGACCAATTGACAAAAATCAAGAATGTAAATAAAGCAGCAAATCCACAAGTGATCAAAACACTGGAGTTTTCATAAGGGGATTTAAATGTAACTAACAATTTTAATAAAACAGGTAAGAAGTTAATTTCACCTGACAATTTGAATCCACAAAACAGGAAGCAAACACTTCATAGAAATGAAATAGATAGTGAATGTAAGTTGGTATTTAAGAGATAGCAGAAGATTCATAAATTTTAAGACTGAGAAATAGAAAATGTCCAGATAGAAATACAGAGAAATTATTGAAAAAAAATCATAGAAAAGCATGAAAGAGACATAGGAATGTGGCAGAAAAGTTTAAACTACATGTAACTATAGTTCCAGAAGGAAATAAAGAGAAAAAGAAAAATTTACGTTTTCAGAAACGCAAACTGAAAAATTTCTAAAACTTATGAAATTCATCAAGCCAAAAATCAATATGAATGCAAAGCAGTGAAGTCCAAAGAAACAGTAAAACTGTACAAATAATATTAAAACATTGAAGGCCAATGTTTTGTTCGGTTTTATTAACTTATTAATGTGTTAATTTATTCACGATTTTTTATGTGCTGGCTATTGTTCTAACCCATGGCTATACAGTAGTGTATTTTTAAAAACCGACAACAAAAGTTGCTTAATGGACTAATAAAGGGAGACAGACACATAATGTCAAGAAGTAAAGTTTAGATGTTACATGGAGATACATTCTGAGGAATAGAGTAATTTAACAAAGAATGTAGAAATTCATCGGGCCTGGTCATTCATGCCTTTAATCCCAGCACTCTGTGAGGTGGAGACAGGAGGACTGCTTAAGCCCAGCAGTTGGAGATCAGCCTGGGCAACATAAGGAGACCCAATCTCTACAAAAGTTTTTTAAAAATTAGCCAGATGAGTTCTGTCAAAGGCTTTTTTTTTTGCATCTATTGAGATAACCATGTGGTTTTTGTCTTTGGTTCTGTTTATATGCTGGATTACATTTATTGATTTGCATATGTCGAATCAGCCTTTCATCTCAGGGAAGAAGCCCAGTTGATCATGGTGGATAAGCTTTTTGATGTGCTGCTGGATTCAGTTTGCCAGTATTTTACTGAGGATTTTTGCATCGATGTTCATCAGGGATATTGGTCTAAAATTCTCTTTTTTGTATGTGTCTCTGCCAGGCTTTGGTATCAGGATGATGTTGGCCTCATAAAATGAGTTAGGTAGGATTCTCTCTTTTTCTATTGATTGGAATAGTTTCAGAAGGAATGGTACCAGCTCCTCCTTGTACCTCTTGTGGAATTTGGCTGTGAATCCGTCTGGTTCTAGACTTTCTTTTGGTTGCTAAGCTATTAATTATTGCCTCAATTTCAGCGCTTGTTATTGGTCTAGTCAGAGATTCAACTTCTCCCTGGTTTAGTCATGGGAGGGTGTATGTGTCCAGGAACTTATCCATTTCTTCTAGATTTTCTAGTTTATTTGCATAGAGGTGTTTATAGTATTCTCTGATGGTAGTTTGTATTTCTGTGAGATCGGTGGTGCTATCCCCTTTATAATTTTTTATTGTGTTTATTTGATTCTTCTCTCTTTTTTCTTCCTTAGTCTTGCTAGCAGTCTATCAATTTTGTTGATCTTTTCAAAAAACCAGCTCCTGTATTCATTGATTTTTTGAAGGCTAAAACTCTCAATAAATTAGGTATTGATGGGAATTTATCTCAAAATAATAAGAGCTATTTATGACAAACCCACAGCCAATATCATACTGAATGGGCAAAAACTGGAAGCATTCCCTTTGAAAACTGGCACAAGACAGGGATGCCCTCTCTCACCATTCTTATTCAACATAGTGTTGGAAGTTCTGGCCAGGGCAATCAGGCAGGAGAAAGAAATAAAGGGTATTCAATTAGGAAAAGAAGAAATCAAATTGTCCCTGTTTGCAGATGACATGATTGTATATCTAGAAAACCCCATCGTCTCAGCCCCAAATCTCTTTAAGCTGATAAGCAACTTCAGTAAAGTATCAGGACACAAAATCAATGTGCAAAAATCACAAGCATTCTTATACACCAGTAACAGACAAACAGAGAGCCAAATCATGAGTGAACTCCCATTCACAATTGCTTTAAAGAGAATAAAATACCTAGGAATCCAACTTACAAGGGATGTGAAGGACCTCTTCAAGGAGAACTATAAACCACTGGTCAACGAAATAAAAGAGGACACAAACAAATGGAAGAACATTCCATGCTCATGGATAGGAAGAATCAATATCATGAAAATGGCCATACTTCCCAAGGTAATTTATAGATTCAATGCCATCCCCATCAAGCTACCAATGACTTTCTTCACAGAAAGGGAACAAAACTACTGTAAAGTTCATATGGAACCAAAAAAAAAAGAGCCTGCATTGCCAAGACAATCCTAAGCCAAACGAACAAAGCTGGAGGCATCACGCTACCTGACTTCAAACTATACTACAAGGCTACAGTAACCAAAACAGCATGGTACTGGTACCAAAACAGAGGTATAGACCAATGGAACAGAACAGAGCCCTCAGAAGTAATACCACACATCTACAACCATCTGATCTTTGACAAACCTGACAAAAACAAGAAATGGAGAAAGGATTCCTTATTTAATAAATGATGCTGGGAAAACTGGCTAGCCATATGTAGAAAGCTGAAACTGGATCCCTTCCTTACACCTTATACAAAAATTAATTCAAGATGGATTAAAGACTTAAATGTTAGACCTAAAACTGTAAAAACCATAGAAGAAAGCCTACACCATACCATTCAGGACATAGGCATGGGCAAGGACTTCATGACTAAAACACCAAAAGCAATGGCAACAAAAGCCAAAACTGACAAATGGGATCTAATTAAACTAAAGAGCTTCTGCACAGCAAAATAAACTACCATCAGAGTGAACAGGCAACCTACAGAATGGGAAAAAATTTTTGCAATCTACTCATCTGACAAAGGGCTAATATCCAGAATCTACAAAGAACTCAAACAAATTTACAAGAAAAAACAACCCCATCAAAAAGTGGGCAAAGGATATGAACAGACACTTCTCAAAAGAAGACATTTATGCAGCCAACAGACACATGAAAAAATGCTCATCATTACTAGCCATCAGAGAAATGTGAACCAAAACCACAATGGGATACCATCTCACACCAGTTAGAATAGTGATCATTAAAAAGTCAGGAAACAACAGGTGCTGGAGAGGATGTGGAGAAATAGGAACACTTTTACACTGTTGGTGGGACTGTAAACAAGTTCAACCATTGTGGAAAACAGTGTGGCGATTCCTCAAGGATCTAGAACTAGAAATGCCATTTGGCCCAGCCATCCCACAACTGGGTGTATATGCAAAGGATTGTAAATTATGCTGCTATAAAGACACTTGCACATGTATGTTTATTGTGGGACTATTCACAATAGCAAGGACTCAGAACCAACCCAAAAGTTCATCATCGATAGACCGGATTGAGAAAATATTGCACATATACACCATGGAATACTATGCAGCCATAAAAAAGGATGAGTTCATGTCCTTTGTAGGGACATGGATGCAGCTGGAAACCATTCTCAGCAAACTATCGCAAGGACAAAAAACCAAAGACCGCATGTTCTCACTCATAGGTGAGAATTGAGCAAGAAAACACTTAGACACAGGAAGGGGAGCATCACACACCGGGGCCTGTGGGGTGGTGGGGGGAGGGGGGAGGAATAGCATTAGGAGACATACCTAATGTGAATGACGAGTTAATGGGTGCAGCACACCAACATGGCACATGTATACATATGTAACAAACCTGCATGTTGTGCACATGTACCCTAGACCTTACAGTATAATAATTTAAAAAAAAAATTAGATTACGTGGCATGTGCTTGTGGCTCCAGCAAATTGGGAGGCTGAGGCTAGAGGACTGCTTGAGTCCAGAAGACTGAGAAGATTGAGGTTGGTGTGAACACTAATCACATCTCTGTACTCTAGCCTGGGTGACAAGAGTAACACTCTGTCTCAAAAAAAAAAAAAAAAAAGTAGAAAGTGATAGGAAGATTGATGTTTGATGTGTTTTAGAGAAGACCTGATGAGGAAGCCATGTGAACATCTGGGGAAAATGTTTCTCATGTCAAGAAACAGACTGCAAAGAACATGAGACAGGAGAATGTTTGCTGTGTGGTCAAGGAACAGAGAAAAGGTCTAGGTTGCTGGAGCTGTCTAAGAAGGTGGAAAGAAGATCAGACTTATAAGAGGGTGCTAATTCATTAAGATCTCATTATATTATATTAAGAATTGGTAGGGTAGGTTGTTTGCTTTCTTTAGAATAAGATAGAAAACGTTTGGACAGTTTTGAAGTGAGAAGTTACATGATCTGACAATGCTTTGATAAAAATCATTCAGATTATTATGATGATAGGTTATAAGAAGTCTGGAACAGAAGCTGGAAGATCTTTTTAAAGATGAGTCCTTTTGGCCGGGCATGGTGACTCACGCCTGTAATCCCAGCACTTTGGGAGGCCCAGGCAGGTGGATCACGAGGTCAGGAGGTCGAGACCATCCTGGCTAACACAGTGAAACTCTGTCTCTACTAAAAATACAAAAAATTAGCCGGGGGTGGTGGTGGATGCCTGTAGTCCCAGCTACTTGGGAGACTGAGGCAGGAGAATGGCGGGAACCCGGGAGGCAGAGCTTGCAGTGAGCCGAGATCGCACCACTGCACCCCAGTCTGAGAGACACAGCGAGACTCCATCTCAAAAAAAAAAAACAGTCTTTCAGATAAGTTTTCTACTGTCTCCTGAATTTCAGAGTATAATTGCACTGAGGTCAGCTGCCAATTAACAGTCATTACTTGAGATAATCTATCTCAATTTGCTGACTTCCTTAAAAATCCAAATAGGTAATATAAAAAGGCAGAAAAGTGTGAGGTTTGGATAGAATATAGAGCAATTAGAATGTAATTGTTAACCCTTCTATTTTATTTCTATTTTCCTCATATATCTTTGTCCATCCCTTAATATTTTACCTTTGTGAGGCACTTTTTTAGGTTTGCCTCTTGAATACAATATATTCCTGTAGTTAAGTCTCCGTTTATAAGCAAATTGAAAATATTTTTCCTTTAATAGGTGAACTAAAGCTGTTCACAGTTGTTCACATGCCTGATTTGTTTGGTCTTATTGCTGTCATAACACTTTACATGTTTTATGTTATAATTTTATGTTACTTTTTCCATATAATAAGATCAAATTTTCTATGATGTGTTTTGGAAGGATTGAACTTTGTTCTAGTTATTACCTTTAGACTTATGCCCTTTTAATGCCTTTAGTTCCCAGTTGTCATGCTTACTTTTTATGACCTGGTTTGTCAATTTTCAATGGTTTCCTTTACTTCCCATTGTCTATACAACAATCAATGCATGCATTCAAATTTCTTCTTTATATTTCCTTTTTCCTTCCATTAAAAAAGTTGTACTTTATCACGATATAAGGAACTTATAAATTAGTAGTCCATCCTCATCCTTACTTTTGTTTTAGCATTAAATTTAAATTGCATACATTAAAATGCTCACTATTAGTTCTCTTGCTAAATTTTCCCCAGGCATCTCTTGTGTAGATGGAACTTGTTCTAGTTTCTCTAAGAAGGTCTCTTTAGTAGAGCATTCCCTAAATTCATGTGTGTTTAAATTTTTCTATAACCTTTCTATTTAATGAATGCTTAACTAGATATAAAACACTTGGTTCACACTTTATTTTACTATTTTTTTTAAATCCTACTACATTATGGGATTGCTTTGAATGTCGCTTTTAAAAAATTGAACAGCAATCTAATTATTTTTACCTTGTAAATTATTTGATCATTTTAACTGAAGAGCTTCAGTATTTTTAAATCTCCATCTCCAAATTTAATAGCTTTACTAGGACACTTATAGGTACTAATCATTCTAATTAATTTTCTCCTGTTTGCCTTTTCAATTTGTAGATTTAGGTCATTACTTTTTTAAGGAAAACATTTAGGAACAGATCTTTTCCTTTTTTTTTTTTTTTTTTTTTTTCCAGACGGAGTCTCGCTTTGTCGCCCAGGCTGGAGTACAGTGGCCAGATCTCAGCTCACTGCAACCTCTGCCTCCCGGGTTTACGCCATTCTCCTGCCTCAGCCTCCCGAGTAGCTGGGAATACAGGTGCCCGCCACCTAGCCCAGCTAGTTTTTTTGTTTTTTTTAGTAGAGACAGGGTTTCACTGTGTTAGCCAGGATGGTCTTGATCTCCTGACCTTGTGATCCGCCCGCCTTGGCCTCCCAAAGTGCTGGGATTACAGGCTTGAGCCACCGCGCCCGGCCAGGAACAGATCTTAAGATGTTAGTTTTATTTCATTATTTGTCCATAATTGGTACTTCTTTTTTTTTTTTTTTTTTGCTTTCTCAGTTGCAGTGTGTTTCAAAGACTGCCACTTCACATGGGGAGAACCTTAAATTTCTTTTATGTAAATACTGCCGTGATCTTTCCAAGACACCTTTTTAACATTTTTCACCATTATAGTTAATGCATTCATAATGACATTAGTTTCAGAATAACTTTAAGGCCTATTGGTAGCTCTTCTCTCTTCCTAACACTTTTCTTTCCTCTCTTTCTTCCTTTACCCCCATTCTTCTCTTTCTTATGGGCTACTCTTTTCACTATAAAGATTTTCAATAGGGCATGAGCAAGAGGCATTGTGCACTAAGATTTGGTGATTTCTCTGCTTTTCTCTCCCCAACTTTTATTTTAGTTATTTTTAAGTTTGGGCATTCTCTACTTTCAACTTAAGCTAAATGCATGGTTTCAGTGCGTTTTTTCTTTTCTTCTTCTTCTTCTATTTTGTTTAAGGAGAAAATATTGAAATATACAGAACTATTCATAGGTTTCTGCCATTGTCTTATCTACCTGGAAGTTTCTTAAAAATATGTATTCTGTGATACAAAAGCAAGTCTATATATGATTTCATCTTTCTTCCTTCGTATAGAAATGGAATCATACCATGTATGCTATTGCATATTTATTACTCTTTTAAAAATTTATGTTTATCTTGAAAATCTCCCCACAATAGTTTAGACATGTTATTTGTTGTATATACAATATAACTTATATGCTGCTATAATTTTTCACATCATGGAAAATTAGATATAGAATTATGAAGAAAAAATAAAATTAAGAACAGTCTGCTTAATATCAATGAAAATAAAAACCAGAATGCTAATAACAACAATTCCTAAGAAAAACTACAAGTACAATTAAATACATAGTAAATTATCAAATAGTGAAGTACTATAACAAATATACATTTTTACCCAAAATACTATAAAGCTACCTCCATAGAAGAGAATGTAAAGAAGAGTTGGGCTGTTGAGTTATGGAGAGATTTGAAAAGACCACCCAAGCCTATGGCAAAGGGGAAGAGTGTGGGGTGAATTTGCATTATATATGTACAACACTTCTTTGGTTTATTGCTCTTAACTGACATTGTGCATTGTGTTGAACTACTGGTACTTGGCATAAAATATGAAAAATCTCTGAAAATTCTCATGTAAACCAATGCACATTCTGTGTTACGGTGACATCTTTCCTCTATTTATCCATCATGAATGACATTATTGGAATCTCATAAACAGAATGTATTTAATTGTGAAGATATATCTCACACACACATGCCTGCGTGTGCATGCACACACACACACACACACACCCTTAAACCTAAATAGAATCTCAAAATATTCTCCTGTTTCAGCCATCCTCAGCCTCACCTGCAGAAGTACTTGATGCCATAAACTTTTAAGGCTCTTGAGTATCCTTTATTGAAATTGGTTGTTTCTTGAATTTTCTTATTTCTGATCTGGATTCAGCTTTGTTGTTCTACTAATAATGTGCTTCCCATCTTAAATTGCATGGTTATTATCATCTCTCCCATTTTCTTTGGTTCTTGTGGGTTTATGCTTTTTCCTTGAAACCTACTAGTGGCATTTTAATTCATACAAAACCCTGATTTTGATAATATAAACTCCTTAATTATTCACTGCATAATTATTCTTATTATTAATGAAAGTATCAAGAAAACAATTTATCTTCCCTGTAAGGCTACTAATAGATTTTATTTTCCGCTCAAACCAATTTAGAACTATTAAAGTAGAACTTTCATTATAAACTTTTGGTTAACATTGTGGGGCTTAGAGTGGAATGGTTTTGGCCTTTACCATCAGTATGACTTTTCAACAGATGGCTTAAATATTCTGAGTTTCAGTTTTTACAAAATGTGAATACCAGTGTTGTTGGGTAAATTAAATATGTTTGGAGATATAACCAGATTTCATATATACCATATTTATAAATGCACTATGTAAATGGTGTATATGCACTCAATGTCTTAGTAAGAAACTTCCCTGCTTCTTGTGTGACCTTATAGTATGTGTATGCAGGTGACTGGTCAGTTTACTAGGAAATAATCCTAATGTGATAAATGGGACGGATTATATCCTAGAATGCATCATTCCTAGAAAACATACTCATTTGTGTTTGTTTGAGATTTGGAAGAAAAGGGAGCTATGCACAAAAATGCTCACCATCTTGCCTAGAGAAAATTTTAACAGTCTCAGATGGTGATGAATCCAGTCTAATACATAGTAAAAACACTGGGGATAAATAAAGCTAACAAATATTACATCACAGCTTTGTGGAGGAATTTTATATACAACCTAAAATTATTTTGTTAATAATGTTAGTCAATCACTAACCTAAAATCGTATTTGGAAAGTTGAGTACAACTCTGAGAGGTGAAAATTTCTTAAGTCAGCAATACTGTTTGTCTCTGTACAGGTTTGTTTTATCTTAAGAATAATATAGAGCTATTGATTTTGTTGGTGAGTTCACAGTCCAAGGTTTTCTCTTATCAACACGCTTTCAATATGACTCATTAACACAGAAATTGAGATCACAGGGTAATGCCTGTTTTATTTTTTAGAAGAACATTTCACTGAGATACTGACTAGTATTACTAGGAAAAATGAAAATTTCCTATAAAATTAATGGTGGGACAACTGGAAATCTTCAGATCTGGTCTTAAATGACTTTCCTATCATTATCCATCTGGCCCAAAGGTGCTTGTTTTATGAGTATTGATTTTTCATATAAACTGTCTTCATGCTTATTCTTTCTACAAAAATTTTATGTAAGTGACAAGACTACGACTTCATGAGGTTAAGCATCAACTATCAAAACCTGTTTTATATATTCACAGACTGTTTTTCACATTGGCTGGATTACCTCATCACATTTTAATGTCTTCATACGGCCACAGGCTACATGTACAATGATGTTACTGTATTGATGTTAGGAAAAATTTCTAAAATTAAAAGTGTTTTGTTAACACCTGATATTTTAGATCGACAAAAATATATATATTTTAACACAGTTTAGTCAAATTGTATCATTTCCTAGTATAATACACAAATATTTCATTGGTGTTTATGTAGCATATCTTTTCAGAAATATGAAAGATGCACATATAATTGCATAGAAATAATACATTGTATATCTTGTAAAGAGATCAAGATGTATTTGAGATATAATGCAAATAGAGATGAGCCATTTGTATTTATTTTTTACTATTTCAACCTTTCAACATATATTTTCCAAGTGGCCCCTATATTCCAACCCTATATTTTAGGCCCTGTAGATAAAACAGAGAGAAAAATGTCACTTCCAACAAACATGGGACTTGCAGTTTTTAGGGGTAGTGGAACAGAGATAATATGTTACACACACACACATTTATATTATAATTTAGAAAACTGGAATAGATCAGAAATGTAAAACTAAAAGGTGACTGAAAACAAAATGTTCCTTAAAAAGAATAACTACAAATAAGTATTGAAAATCTTAAGTATAATTGTCTATGCATGAACTGATAGAGTAATTCATGTATGAGTACCTTATTTTAAAGTAGTTTTCTTCATTTTTGAATAATAATTTAACTGTGACTTAAAGTTAACTTACAGTATTCTGATGTAAAGAAACACTCAAACTTTTTAATTGATAAACACATTAAACAATCAGATCTCCTGTTGAATAACACTGTCCTTTATACATTTAGGTAGAAGAATTTTTTATGATTTTTAGAAAGTCAGTGCATATATGTATATGTATGTATACATGCATCCACAAGTAGGCTTATATACATGCATGCATTATGTAGAAAGTAAGGAACAAACATATTCTAATTTATTCATCTTGTTTCTCAAAACAAAGCTTGGATTTAAATTATGTTTCTTGATATTCTTATTAATATAACAACATTTATTCTGTCTCCATGACCTTACAATGTCTTTCAGATCCCTGATATTTGTTATAAAATGTATCCATTCAACCATGTATCAAGAGACTGCTATTTAAAACTAGATTTTTAGAAAAGAGTTAAACCATGCTAATTTTCATGAAATACTTTTATGTTACCATGTTGGGGAGCTTAGGTAAACCGAGTAAATAAATTCTATTTTAAAAAGGGTTTTGGAAGATCCAATAATTTAAGCTACACAAAGAGTATTTTTAATGCTGAAATTTCACATATGTGACATGTCAATAAACACGTATTTATACAGACAAGTCTTTTCATTTTTTACCTCCTGAAATGGTTAACTATGATAACCATGTATCATGTTTAATACCAGATATCTTTGTATGTTTTCTATTAAAAATATGCATCACACACACATACACACTCACACAAATACACATTGGCAATAATGCTGTATGAAACACTTTTTAGGTTTTTCTAATCTGAGATTTTCATGCCGACTTTCAGAGAAACTGAGAAACTACTTCAAAGAGAGTTTTGTTTTTAAAAGCTGGAAACTTGAGTATTGTTACATGTCGATAATTATTTCAAAGTAACATAACTTTTTAAAAGTAAATATTGAGATCATTTTGCCCCAGTAGATGAAGAAAGTGGGTCTTAAGCATATGGTAATTACTTCAACTGTTTAAAGAATATTAGGGTTAAATATATTCAATTATTACCTTATGAGCAGGTCAGAATTTATAGACAACGATACTTAAATTATAAACATCACTGTAAATCTAGAGTGGTTTATTTCTATAGAAATGTTTCTACCAAAATAAATAATGCAAAGATAGGTAGAAAATATATGAGGAGGTCTTGGATAACAAACTATGAAAAAACTAAAGAAAGGTCATTTACTTACAGACATTATTTCATTTATTTAGAGAAAATACTTCTTGCCCTGCTATAATTTATTATGTAGAAATTATGCCTGAAGTTTGCACGCATACTCAGATAGCACACGTATTCAAAAAATAGCTTGAAAAGTCATTCTTTGCTAACAAAGGACTAATTCAGATTACTATATACTATAATTAGATTTAAATTTGAGATACAAGTACGCTAACTCCCTATGACCTACTTGAGTTACCTCAGAGGACTTATTTTACATCTTTATGATTTATAGACTTTTCCTTAATGGAAGGTAAAATCCTTCTTACCCCAGCCAGATATAATCACTGTCTTGAAATTGGTGTTTATATGTTTATTATAATGTCCTTATCTATAAAAGAAATGTACACATTAATCTGTGTATTCTAAAATGTGTATGAATTAAACTTGTTACTTTTCCAAATTGCACTTTTCATTCTGTTTTATTTTAGAGATATAGACCAGTTTATACATAAGTATGTTTTTGATTAATGTTCTATGGCATAAATTAATTAGAGTTCATTTAGTCATACATGATTTAACAGTTTAATTTCTAGAGAAACTACGTATAAAACATTCTGGTACTTCATGAAAATCATCACATTACCTCTCAAGGTGATGTACTGTGAGGAAAGAGCTGAAATGATTCCTACTTCATTTTAGTGACTTCTCTGATCCACACTTAAATAGGAAACACTTTCTACTACCATCAGTATGGCTATTTTTATTTAAGGATAGTTAAGATATAAATCTTATGAGCATAAATTGTAGATAGTTAAATCATGGATTTAATATCTCTTCTGGCTTCACATTGCAATGCATTCTCTAGTGTACTTGTCAGATGCACAGTGTATTTGATCATAATACTATAATTCAGATCAGATTCAATCAGTCACTGTGTTATCAGATGCCTTCAGTGCTATGTGGATCTAGAGCTCAAGAAAAATTCTTTACAATAAATAATGTTTAGCATAACATATTTTATGATCACTACATAGATCATTACACTAGGAAAACATTAAAATAGGTCGGTATCTGATGATGCAGAATGCATAAGCCATTTCCTGTAGAAAATCTTATAAAGTTCCTTTCTTGGAAGAGATACTCATTATTTAAAATTGAATTAAATTTTCATGTATTTCAAATAAAGCATTACATCATATTCTTAAACAATTATTTGAAGTATGCAAGGTAAAAATATTATATAGGAAAATGAATTTATTATATAATACCAGGTGTTCTAAATAGAAAGTAATGTATTTATAAAGAAAATAACCAATTTAATACATAATTCATAGTTGTCACAACACTCTCCTGTTTGTGCTTTTCTTTGATAAAATTTAGTTTTGATCTTAAGAAAACACCAGAGGTCTCTTTCAAGCATGTGTAAAATTAGAGGAAGGTGGATAAGCCCATTCAATGGTCTTTTTTGGCTCTTCAAATTTTGTGGCCTCACCTTTGCCATGGTTTCCAGATAAACATCTCCTTTCTGAAATCCAGGCTGGGCTTTGAGAATTTCTGAAAAAAATGTGCTTACAGAAAAACACTAAAGAAAAACTGAAACCATGTTAAATATGTATTTTGGTGTATACAAGATATCTCAGTTTAACTACATACACATATGTAATAAAAAAAACTAGGCAGATATTTATAAAAAGTTGACATTGGTTATCACTGCAGGGTGACTATAGAAGACTTTTATTCTTTGTGTTTTCATATATTTCTAACAGTTTTTAACCAATGAATATGTATTGATTTATTTACTCATTCAGAAGTGTTTAGGAAAAAAAAAAGAATAAATGTTTAGGGAACATCTACTATATAAAAGTTACTGTTTTAGACTCTGAATAGTGGACAAAATAATGTCTTTACCATGGAGCTTATGAATTTCAGAATTACAAGAAGCAATAAATATATTTGGAAATAAAGTATTTGATATAATTTTTTAAAAATGTGTGGCTGAAAAGAGTTACAATAATTAGTGTGGTGAGAACAAGAATAATTCTTATTTTCTCCTTCTTTTTTATTTTTACAATTTTTTCTGAAATAAAGTATGGTTTTATTATTACAAATAATTAAAAGTAATTTTTAAACTTTATGTGCAATTATTTCAATTTATTTAACTTATGATTTATTTTCTTTCTATTCCAATTATTTTATCTTTTAACTTTAAGATAATTTTTATCTTGAAAGTTAATACTTGCTTAATTATCTCCATGTCAGTCATTTTGTTTTCTCACTTTCTTTGTTTTCAATGGTCAGTGTATATATGATTTAATTTTTTATAGCTAAGATGCTGCTTCCACCTTTCTCCAATAAAGAATTTAATACAGTTATGTATTTCTAAATACTTGTCATTCTTCTTTATCATAATGAACTATCTCTTATATTATATATATTTTTTCTTTTTCTCTTTTATCCTCATAAGTTTCTACTTGAATATTATGGATTAATTTATTTGTTTTTATTATAAAACTTTAATCCACTTTCTAAGTTATCTTCTGATTATTACAGCAAATTCCTTTTGAAATATATGACCTGACTCCCCCAAGAGATTTTATTTAGTTGATTTATTGTTTCTTTGTTTTCTTATATGCATAGTATATAATAAGGATAGCTAGATAATACGTATTTGACAAACTATAAGGATTTTCCATAAAATGACCTCCAATGTGTAAATTCCATCATAGTTCTTCCTATTTGCACTTCGAAAGAGGAGTATGTGTTTACATAAACTAGCCCACTTCTTCTTAACTGTGAAGTGTTCTGATCAGTTTCTATTCAGTTTGGAATACATTTTGTCTGGTTCTCTGAAAAGTATAAACCTGTAATCTTCAATATACTTGCTACACAGACTTTTCTTTTTTCTCTCATCTTTCTATCACTTTACACAAGAAAACTATAAATGTCAGGACAAAATAAGTTGTTCCCCACAGTGACTGCTCTAGCAGAAGTATTGATAAATTGACTTTCGCTATAGTTTCAATTGTAGCTTTTATTCTCATTTCCATAATTTCACAAATATTTTAATTGACAGAAGAGAAAGGCTGAGTTAAGGCCTGATTTCTAAATGCCATATTGAAATAGTACCAGGCTGGTGAAAAATCAGTAGAATATACCACTTGAAACAAATAATGAGTACAAAACAAATATTACTGAAAATCATAGTTATTTTAACCCATTACAAAACTGAGGTTGGAATTTAAACCTAATGAACTAAAATCTAAAAATGTGACAAGCTTCTGCTAAATAAGTTATGTAACAGTGGGAGGAGAAAAAAGCTATGTTAGATGCCTGATATTGTTTGGCTCTCTGTCCTTACCCAAAGCTTATGTTGAATTGTAATCCCCAATGTCAGGGAAAGGACTTGGTGGGAGGTGATCGCATCTTGGGGGCAGATTTCTCCGTTACTCTTCTCATGACTGAGGAGACTGAGTTCTCATGAGATCTGGTTGTTTAAAAGTGTATAACACTTCCCCTTTCACTCTGTCTCCTCATGCCATGTGAAGATGTGCTTGCTTCCCCTTCACCCTTCTGTCATGATTGTAGGTCTCCTGAGGCCACCCAGCCATGGCTCCTGTATGGCATGTGGAACTATGAGTTAATTATACATCTTCCTTATCTTTCTTACTTTCTCAGTCTCAGGAAGTTCTTAATAGCAGTGTGAGAATGGACAAATACAATGCTTGTAAGAAAAAAAGAGCTGCAATTTTAATGAAGGGAATGATTATCTGTTGTCAGAATTGGAATAGGAGAAATTGGAGAAATTTGCTACCAGTGAGGCAGCACTGGGTCTGATGAAATCTGAGATAGTATATGAAGGAACAAAGAGAAAGCTAACAGGCAATCTGAGCCTTATATGCAGCATCAGACAGTGGCCTTTTACCCCTGAATCTATACTAATTACCTGACTATGAAGATAATTGAATTTTTATGGAAAATGCTATTATTTACATCACTTTTGTTTTCTTTTGCACACAATATAAGACATTCAATGAAGCTGTATAAAATGTAAGATCATATTATAATCGTTAAGAGAAAAAGTGCTCAATAGTATCAGATCTAGAAATGACCAGTGCTTAAAATTATCAGAAATTGATTTTAAAGTAACTATCATAAATATCTTAAAGAATCTAGAAACAAAGGGGAATAACAAATAAGAACAAATGATACTTTTCAGCAGATATGAACATTTTCAAAATGCTGAATGGAAATGACAATAAAAAGATCACCCATTAGACATGAAGATTTATTCAGAAACACCAGAGGAAGAATCAATAAATGAAGGCATTTCAGGAGAAATCTGAAATAATTTACTCCCAACAAACCTGCCAAATAAAAAAGTGTTAAAAGTTTTTCTTTAGACTAAAGATAAGGGTTAACATATAGAACACTGATTCTGAGGAAAGTAATGGAAAATGCATGAAACAGTAAATATGCATCAAAGATAACAATTCTTTATTTAAGAAAACCTAGTTATAAATTAGTAATGGGAGAGTCTTTGGTGTGACTATTTTAGTAACTGATAAAAGAGTTAGGCCAAAAAAATCAGTGATATATGTAAGGAAGATTTGAAGAACACTACCAACCAAGTTGATCTAATGGATATTTATAAAATATCACATGTATTGGTTGTAGAATACACTTTCTTCTCAAATGTAAATTAAACATTCAGTGACATAAACCATATACTAGGACATAAAATAACTCAAAAGTTTTGTTATAGTAGAAACTGAACAGAGTATGTTTTCGAAGAACATCAATATTAAATTATTAATAACTATGATATATCTAGAAAATGTCCACATGCTTGAAGATTACACAATACATATCTAAATAGATTATGGCTTAAAATAATTTATTAAAACAATTAAGAAAATATTTGGAATTGAATGATGAAAACACAACTTATTGAAATTTATGTCATGAGTTAATTGCTGCTTAGTTTTATAGCATTAAATGCAAAAAGAGTAAAGGAAAAAGATATAAATTCAATGATGTAAATTTTCACATTCTAAAGCTACATGACACACCTGAGCAACACAGTGAAACACTGTCTCTACGAAAAAAAAATTAAAAATTAACTGGGCATAGTGGTGTGTGCCTGTGTTCCTACCTACCTTGGAGGCTGGGGCAACTGGATCACTTGAACCCGGGAATTTGAGGTTGCAGTGAGCTATGATCACATGACTGCACTTCAGTCTGGGTAGCATAGCAAGTTCTCTCTCTCTCTCTCTCTCTCTCTCTCTCTCTGTCTCTCTCTCTCTCTGTCTCTCTCACACACACACACACAAACACACACAGGCTACATGAAGAAAATCAAGCTAAAATTAGAGCACGATAAACTTGTCTTAACATGAAAAAAATCATTCCATATAAATGAGTTGATTTATTCCCTTAATAAAAAGGAGGAACATTATATGACGACTGCAAAAGATGTAGAAAGACATTTGAGAAAATTCACCAAACATTCATGGTAAAATCTCTTAATAAAGTAGGAATAGTGATACATTTTTATCCTTAAAAATTAAATATAAAGCACAAGAGAAAACCAAAAGACCCTGCAGCTAGCATTATATTTAATAATGAAATAGAGACCACTTCCCCCAAGGATAAGGAAGAAGACAAGGTGTTCCATCTTACTGAAATAATTCAATATTTTATTGAAGGCCTGGTTAGCACAAGAAGGGAAAAAAAATAAACAAGATATGTGGAGTAGAAAGAAAGAAAGAAAAATACCTTTATTTTTAAAAGTCCTAATTATGTACTTAGAAGTTTTAAGAAATATATAGAAAAAGAAAACCCACAAACATCCCAAAACACAACTAGCACTAATAAGTGAATTCAGCAATACCGAAGGTGCACAATCAAAATATAAAATTTAATTGTATTTCTGCATAGTAGATTATATAAATAATTAGAAACTAAAATATAACAAAATCATATATAAAACAAAATATATGTACATATAAATGTATAAATACATATGTACTTAAATATATATATATATGTTTACATTCAACAAATGTCATTCAAGAATTCTACACTGGAATTATAAAACTTTAATAAAATAAATTAGAGTACCTAAATAAATGAAATTTAAAAGTATTGGATTTGAAAACTCATTTAGGATGTGTATTTCTCCAAATTATCTTAGAACAAATGTCAGTAATTTTTTTCTGTAAAGAGAAAGATAATATTTCAGGCTTTACAAGCCATATGGTTTCTGTCACAATTATTCCCCTAAACCATTGTAGCACAAAACCAGTCATTTTCTGGCCCCAAAACAGATAATATGTAATACATGGGCATAGTTGTTTCTCAATAAAACTGTATTTATTAACATTGAGATCAAGTTTGATCTTTGGGCAGTTGTTGCCAACACATGACCCATAGAATGAAGACTCTTTCGACAGACCTTTTAATAGATTTTGACAACATGATGCTAAAATATCTGAAAACCCAAATGACCTAAAAGAAACAAAGAGATCTTGAAAATAAGAACAAAGTTGTTCTAACAGAACCTTGCTTATATACTTATTGTTTAGATACAGTAATAAAAGCATCGACGTTTAAGAGAAAAAAACAAATAGATCATTAACACCCAAAAGAAGGTCAAGACCTATATCTACACACACATACACACACACACACACAAAAGTGAAAATTCAATAAACTTGCCACAGTGATTAATTAAAAATAGAATAACCCCTCTGTAAGTGATGCTGGTGCAGTTACATATCCATCTTGAGTAAAAGCAAAGCGGAAAAAAATAAATTTGACCCCTACCGTACACTATACATGAATATTAATTTGAAATGAATCATTGTGCTAAATATAAAACCAAAACTGAAAGGCTTCTATAATAAAATATTGACATATATGTATATTTGGGATAAACAAAGATTCCACAGGAATGATAACAGAAAAAAAATTCAAAAGATTGGCAATTGTACTTTATCAAAATTAAGTACTTCTGCAAAACAAAATCCACCATTAAGTAAATAAATAGACATGTCACAGGGAGAAAATCTTTGCAACACATGCGTCTAAAAAAGCACTTGATTCCAGGATATATAATGGGCTCTTCCAACTCAAAAATAAAAATAGATTATCTAATATATCATGAGCAAAGGATTGAACATTTACTCCACAAAATAATAAGAAAATTTGCTCGACATTATAAGTCATCAACGAAATGTAAATTAAAATCACGGTATTATCCCTATACAGACACCAAATATTATGAAATATAATATTTCACCATAAAATGAAAAAATGGACACCACCAAATATTGGAGAGGATGTCAAGAATTTAGATGACTCATAGATAGTATTTGTGTGTGTAAAGCATGCAACCACTCTTAAAAACTGTTAGCCAGTGTCTTTATTTTATTTTATTTTATTTTTACTTTTAGTTGCAGGATACATGTGCAAAATGTGCAGGTTTGTTACATAAGTATACTTGTGCCATGGTGGTTTGTTACCCCTATTAACTAGTCCTATAAATTGCCTCTCCTTTCCTCCAGCCCCGCAACAGGCCGGGGGTGTGTTGTTCCACTGCCTGTGTCCATGTGTTCTCATTGTTTGACTCCCACTTACGAGTGAGAAGATGTGGTGTTTGGTTTTATGTTCCTGTGTTAGTTTGCTGAGGATGATGGCTTCCAGCTTCATCCATATCCCTGCAAAGGACATAATCTCATTCCTTTTTGTGGCTGCATAATATTCCCTGGTGTATATGTACCACATTTTCTTTATCCAGTTTATCAGTGATGGACATTTGGGTTGATTCCATCACTTTGCTATTGTAAATAATGCTCCAATAAACATGTGTGTGCATGTGTCTTTATAGTAGAATGATTTATATTCCTTTGGGTATATACTCAGTAATGAGATCTCTCTGTCAAATGGTATTTCTGGTTCTAGA
Source organism: Papio anubis (assembly GCF_008728515.1). Taxonomy (NCBI): domain Eukaryota; kingdom Metazoa; phylum Chordata; class Mammalia; order Primates; family Cercopithecidae; genus Papio; species Papio anubis. The sequence continues at coordinate 65,114,848 of NC_044979.1, read as the reverse complement.
TCCTTGAGGAATCTCCATGCTGTCTTCCAGAATCATTTAAATAATTTACATTCCCAACAACCAACAGTGTGAAAGTGTTACTATTTCTCCATGGCCTCTCCAGCACCTATTGTTCTTGACTTTTTAATAATCGCCATTCTGATTGGTTTGAGATGGTATCTCATTGTGGTTTTGATTTGCAGTTCTCTAATAATCAGTGATGTTGAGTTTTTTTTTTCATGTTTGTTGGCCACATAAATGTCTTCTTTTGAGAAGCATCTGTTCATATTCTTTGTCCACTTTTTGATGGGTTGTTTGTTTTGTTCTTGTAAATTTGTTTAAGTGCCTTGTAAATTTTGGATATTAGACATTTGTCAGATGGGTAGATTGCAAAAATTTTCTCCCATTCTCTAGGTTGCCTGTTCACTCTGATGCTAGTTTCTTTTACTGTACAGAAGCTTTTTACTTTGATTAGATCCCATTTATCAATTTTGGCTTTTGTTGCAATTGCTTTTGGCATTTGCATCATAAAGTCTTTGCCCTGGTCTATGTCCTGAACAGTATTGCCTAGGTTTTCCTCTAGGGTTTTTATGGTTTGGGGTTTTATATTTAAGTCTTTAATCCATCTTGAGTTAATTTTTGTATAAGGTGTAAGGAAGGGGTCCAGTTTCAGTTTTCTGCATATGGATAGCCAGTTTTCCCAGAACCACTTATTGAAAAGGAGATCTTTTCCCCATTGCTTGTTTTTGTTAGGTTTGGTGAAGACCAGATGGTTGTAGAAGTCTGGTGTTATTTCTGAGGTCTCCGTTCTGTTCCATTGGCCTATATATCTGTTTTGGTAAAAGTATCTTGTTGTTTTGGTTACCATTAGCATGATGCCCCCAGCTTTGTGCTTTTCCCTTAGGATTGTCTTGGCAATATGGGCTCTTCTTTGATTCCTTAGGACATTTAAAGTAATTTATTTTTCTAATTCTGTGAAAATGTCAATGATAGTTTAATGGGAATAGTATTGAATCTATAAAATACTTTGGGCAGTATGGCCATTTCCATGATATTTATTCTTCCTAGCCATGAAGATTGAGTGTTTTTCATTTGTTTGTGTCCACTCTTATTTCCTTGGGCAGTGGTTTGGAGTTCTCCTTGAAGAGGTCCTTCACATCCCCTATTAGCTGTATTCCTAGGTATTTTATTCTTTTTGTAGCATTTGTGAATAGGAGTTCATCTGTGATTTGGCTCTCTGCCTGTCTATTGTTGGTGTAAATAAATGCTTGTGATTTTTGCACATGAATTTTGTATCCTGGCACTTTGCTGAAGTTGCTTCAGCTTAAGGAGTTTTGGGGCTAAGATGATGGGGTTTTCTAAATATACAATCATGTTTTCTGCAAACAGAGACAATGTGAATTCCTCTCTTCCTATTTGAATATGCTTTATTTGTTTATCTTGCCTGATTGCCCTGGCCAGAACTTCCAATACTGTGTTGAATAGGAGTGGTGAGAGAGGGCATCCCCGTCTTGTACCATTTTTCAAAGTTAATATTCCAGCTTTTGCCCATTCAATGTAATATTGGCTGTGGTGTTGTCATAAATAGCCCTTATTATTTTGAGATATGTTCCATTAATGCCAAGTCTATTGAGAGTTTTTAACATGAGGGATGTTGAATTATAGCAAAGGTCTTTCTGCATCTATTGAGATAATCATGTGGTCTTTGTCTTTTGCTCTGTTTGTGTGATGGATTATGTTTATTGATTTCCATTTGTTGAAACAGCTTTGCATCCCATGGATGAAGCCAACTTGATTGAGGTAAATAAATTTGTTGACATGGTGCTAGATTCAGTTTGCCAGTATTTTATTGAGGATTTTGGTATTGATGTTCATCAGAGATATTGGCCTGAATTTTTCTTTTTTTGTTGTGTCTCTGCCCAGTTTTGGTGTCAGGATAATGCTCTCTTCATAAAATGAGTTAGGGAGGAGTACCTCCTTTTCAATTGTTTGGAATAGTTTCAGAAGGAATGATACCAGCTCGTCTTTGTATTTCTGGTAGAATTCAGCTGCAAATCCATCTGGTCCTGGGCTTTTTTTAGTTGGTAGGCTATTAATTACTGCCTCAATTTCAGAACTTGTTATCGGTCTCTTCAGGGATTTGACTTCTTCCTGATTTAGTTTTAGGAGGGTGTATGTGTCCAGGAATTTATCCATTTCTTCTAGATTTTCCAGTTCATTTGCATGGAGGTGTTTATAGTATTCTATGATGGTAGTTTGTATTTCTGTGGAGTCAGTGGTGATATCCCCTTTATCACTGTTTATTGTGTCTGTTTGATGCTTCTTTCTTTTCTTCTTTATTAGTCTAGCTAGCGGCCTATGTATTTCATTAACTGTTTCAAAAAACCAGCTCTTCGATTTGTTGATTTTTATTTATTTATTTATTTATTTTTTATTATTATTATACTTTAAGTTCTAGGGTACATGTCCTTTTTCATGTCTCTATCTCCTTCAGTTCCACTCTGTTCTTAGTTATTGCTTGTTTTCTGCTTGTTTTTGGATTAATTTGTTCTTGCTTCTCTGCCCCTTTTAATTGAGATGTTATGGTGTCTATTTGAGATCTTTCTAGCTTTTTGATGTGGACATTTAGTGCTATACATTTCCCACTTAACACTGCTTTAGCTGTGGCCCAGAGATTATGGTACATTGTCTCTTTGTTCTCATTGGTTTCAAATAACTTCTTTCATTATTTACCCATGAGTCATTCAGGAGCAAGTTGTTCAATTTCCATGTAATTCTGTGATTTTGAGTGAGTTTCTTAATCCTGAGTTCTAATTTGATTGCACTGTGGTCTGAGAGACTGTTATGATTTCAGTTTGTTTTGCATTTTTGGATATGTGCATTTCTGTAGATATCTATTAGGTCCACTTGATCCAGAGCTGAGTTCAAGTCCTGAATATCATTGTTAATTTTCTGTCTTGTTGCTATGTCTAATATTGACAGTGGGGTATTAAAGTCTCCCACTATTATTGTGTGGGAAGCTAAGTCTGCTTGAAAGTCTCTAAGAACTTGTTTTATGAATCAAGGTGCTCCCATATTGGGTGTATATATATTTAGGATAGTTCTTTTTTTTTAATTGATCCCTTTACCATTAGGAAATACCCTTCTTTTCTTTTTTGATCTTTGCTGGTTTAAAGTCTGTTTTGTCAGAGACTAGGATTGCAAACCCTGATTTTTTTTTTTTCTTTTTCTTTCCATTTGCTTGGTCCCTTTCTTTTTAGCCTAGGGGTGTCTTTGCACATGAGGTGGGTCTCCTGAATGCAGCACACCAATGGATCTTGATTCTTTATGTAATTTGCCAGTCTGTGTCTTTTAATTGGGGCATTTAGGTCATTTATATTTAAGGTTAGTATTGTTATGTGTGAATTTGATCCCTCCATCATGATGCTATCTGGTTATTTCGTACACTAGTTGATGCAGTTTCTTCATGGTTTCATTGGTCTTTATATTTTGGTGTGTTTATGCAGTGGCTGATACTGGTTTTTCATTTCTATCTGCAGTGCTTCCTTCAGGAGCTCTTGCAAGGCATGTCTGTTGGTGACAAAATCCCTCAGCATTTGCTTGTTTGGAAAAGATTTTATTTCTCCTTCATTTATGAAGCTTGGTTTGGCTGGATGTGAAATTCTGGACTGAAAATTATTTTCTTTAAGAATGTTGAATATTGGCCCCCAATCTTTTCTGGCTTGTAGGGTTTCTGCTGAGACATCCACTGATGGACTTCCCTTTGTAGGTGAATTGACCTTTCTCTCTGGCTGCCCTTAGTATTTTTTCTTCATTTTGACCTTGGAGAATCTGATGATTATGTTTCTTGGTGTTGATCTTCTCATTGAGTGTCTTAGTGGTGTTCTCGTTCCCTGTATTTCCTGAATTTGCATGTTGACCTGTCTTGGTAGGTTAGGGAAGTTCTGGATAATATCCAAAAATGTGTTTTCCAGCTTGTTTCCATTTTCCCTATCTCTTTCAGGTAGTCTAATCATAATCATAGGTTTGGTCTTTTTACATAGTCCCATATTTCTCAAAGGCTTTGTTGGTTCCATTGCATTCTTTCTCTCTCTCTCTCTCTCTCTCTCTCTCTCTCTCTCTCTAATCTTGTCTGCATGACTTATTTCAGCCTTGTGGTCTTCAGACTCTGATATCATTTATTCCACTTGGCTATTGATACTTCTGTATGCCTCACAAAGTTCTCGTGCTATGGTTTTTAGCTCCATCAGGCCATTTATGTTCCTCTCCAAACTATTTATTCCAGTTATCAGCTCTTCTAACCTTTTATTGAGGTTCTTAGCTTCTTTGCATTGGATTAGAACATGCTCCTTTAGCTCAGCAGAGTTTTTTATTACCCATCTTCTAAAGCTTACTTCTGTCAATTCGTTCATCTCATCCTTCATCCAGTTCTGCTCCCTTGCTTGAGAGGCGTCATGGTCATTTCTAGGAGAAGAGGCACTCTGGACTTTTGGGTTTTCAGAGGTTTTGTTTGTTCATTCTCATCTTTGTGAGTTTGTCTCGTTTCGGTCTTTGAGACTTCCGACACTTGGAAGGGATTTTTGTTGGGATGTTTTTTATTGTTGATGCTGTTGTTGTTTTCTGTTTGTTTGTTTTTCTTTCAATGGTCAGGTCTCTCTCCTGTAGGGCTGCTGCAGTTTGCTGGGGATTCAGTTGAGACCTTATTCATCTGGTTCACTCCTGTGCCTGAAGATGTCTTTCAAGGAGCCTGGAGAACAGCAAAGATGGGGACTGCTCCTTCTTCTGGGATCTCTGAACTTGAGGGGCACCAACCTCATGCCAATAGGATTACTTCTGTATAGGGTGTCTGACAACCCCAGTTGGAGGGTCTCACCCAGTTGAGGGTCATGGGGAACAGAGCCCATTTAACAAAGCACTTTGACTCTCCCTTGGTGGAGGGAGTGTGCTTTGCTGGGAGGATACCCACTTGTCTGGGCTGCCTGAATTCCTCAGAACTACCAGGAGAAAAAGCTAAGTCTGCTGGTCTACAGAAGCTCTGGCCACCCCTTCCTGTATGAACTCAGGCCCAGGGTTCGGTCCCTGAGCCTCTGGATGGAGTTGTTGGGGTTCCTGTGGGGGGACCCATCCAGTGAATAAGGATGGGTCAGAGTTAGGCCTGAAGACGTGCTCTGGCCTCAGTCTTCCACAGCCGGTATGTTGGGTTGTGGGGGTCACCCCTGGGACTAAGCCGTTCAACCTCCCTGGCTCCAGTGGGAGAAAAATGTGTCCTGGAGCTGTAACAATGGATGCCATCCTTCCCCCACCCAGGGAGTTTAGCATGTTAGGCATTTATGAGTCCCAGTGCTGGCTGCTGCTTCTCACCCTCCCCACCGCCCCAAGGAGCTCAAAAGGCTTAGACAGCAGGCAGCCACAGCTGTGGTACTGGTTGCCCCTCCCCCTAGGAACTCACAGGCTTAAGCAGATTCTAGCTGAGGTGATTTTGAGAATCTGTGCAGCTCCAGGGTTGGGACCCTAGGCCCTGGTGGCATGAGTTCCGAGTGGGGTCTTCCGACCTGTGGGCTGCATAATTCTGTGGAAAAAGCATGGTTTTCCTAGCTGGGTAACATGCTCACTCACTACCTCACCTCCCTTGACTGGGGTTGGGGGCTCCCCTGCCCCATGTAGGTCTCAGGTGGGCTGCCGCACCACATTCTAGCCAGCGTCTTAATATGTTATACATAACTTTTTACTGTAATTCAGTTTTACCCTGGTGCAATGAAAATATATATCCACAAAAAGCTTTGTATAATAGTAATCATAGCAGGTTTATTTATAATGGCCAATTTAGAAACAGTCCAGGTGTCTATCAACAGGGTGATGGATGGCCAGGCATGGTGGCTTACACCTGTAATCCCAGAACTTTCAAAGGCTGAGGTGAAAGAACCACTTGATTTCAGGAATTTGAGACCAGCTTGGGCAACATAGCAAGATCTTGCTTCTACAAAACATTTAGAAAAAAAATTAGGCTAATTGTGAAGCTGATTTGGGAGATGGCTTAAGTCCATGAGTTCGAGGTTACAGTGAGTTGTGATTGCATCACTGGACTTGAGCCTAGGTGACAGTGTAGGACCCTGTCTCTAACTGAAAATAAAGAAAAAATGGCAATGGAAAAATTAGGTGATATTCACGTAATTCATACAATTAAAAAATTCTCAGCAATAAAAAAATCCCAATGATATATGCAAATGCATAGATAAGTATAATAATACAATTTTCATTAAAAATAACACATAAAAATAAGCTAAGAAAAAAGTTGTCGCATAAGAATACGTATTCTTATTATTTCCTTTTACAAATTCTACAGTAGATTAAAAAATTAAAAATGTTAATCAATTAACAAATAGTGATTCAAATCAGGTTAGATTACTCCTTGGAGTAAGCAGGAATTAACTGGGAAAGGATATGAGGAAACTTTCTTGGGTAAAGACAATGTTCTGTTTTGAAAGTTATATGGGTTGCGTTGAATGAATCCATTGTTAAAGTGGATCAAACTATACACCTAAGACCTGTGCGATTCACTACATGCATATTAGAACTCATTAATAAGACTTTAAGTAGCTTTAACAAACAAAGAAGAACCAAACTTACATTTAAAAGATGAGATATTAAGAAGATTGGGTAACAATAACCAATGATGTAAGAAAAATAATTTAAGATTCTTATCCTCATTTTTTCCTGCTCATATATATATATATATATATAATATTTGGCAGTATTTTCTTAAATTTTCCAAAATTAAATGTGCTAGCTGATCTCAGATTTCAGTGTGCCTCCTTTAGTAACAGGAAACTATGGTGGAAATGCGATGGTTTCAAATTCATCTATAACTATTTATTCCTCAGAACTTTCAAAATAGTTGAAGATAGATAATTTCAGATTCCTGGCTTGAAACAAAGATAACTATAGAAATAGTTTCTAATGCACTTATAAAACAATGTATGATGTACTCTTCTTAATAGAATGGTTTAAGAAATCAAATGTTATAGCTAAAAGTGTATAATGTTTGAAGAGAGAAAATAAAACAATTTAACTTGAAATATAGTCAATGTTTGAACATATTATATAGATAGATTTATATATTACAGCTTTATATTGGCCAATCAGATGGTTATGGGCAACACACAAATACGAAGGTTTTCTTATGTGAAATTAGTAGCATCTTCTTTTATGCATATAAAGCAAATGATTTCTGAACTCTGTTATATCATTACTACCATTAATACAATGAATAATTAATCTTTTGTTTCCCTGCCTCTTCCCCTTGTTATTATTTTCTCTAATCTCAACAGCAATTCTTATAAAGCACTGCTGGCCTACTCATCATCATAGCTGAGCACAATTCCTAGCTCAATATACGGATTTTTAATATAATAAAATTGAACGGAAACATAAAGTTAGTCATTTTTAAATTCTAACTACAGTAGAACAAGATTTTTTAGGATCAAATAAACATGGATTCTTTTAGGATCAAAACAAACATAGAAAAACTCAATATGAAAGGAAGATTTGGAGATCTGAGTGGTTTAGATAAATTTGGAGAACTTTGTAGGTGCCAAGGAAAAGGAATTTTTTCAGCAGAATTGAGTATAATTTTTATTGTTAAACAGTAATGTTGAACTTGAAGATAAAAACCTGTTTTATACACACAATTCCATTATACATTTTAGAGAAAATTTCAGAATAAAATCATTACCTTGAATATCTATACTGATATCTAATCCTGCTGTTGAAAGCATGAGCATTTACAGAACTTCATTAAGTAAACTGTCAGAGGACCCAATAATCTTCACGTGAATTATCAAATTGTAGAATACAGAGAATCGTGACAGATTGACTGCTCCTAGAGTGATGCCATAGTACAGTAATCTGTAAATGCACTTAACTAGCCATGAGGCAACATTGAAAATTTTATGCACATATTTCACTAAAGATAAACACTTCATGAGAAAAATAGATAATAACACTGCCTCTTCAATTTTACCAAGTCTTACGATCTTGTTATTCTTAGCTGAAAATATCAGTTTTCACGGCATAGACCGCACATTTTCAAAATTTGACATTAATTAGGCTGAAGACATTTCTTCATTGATGATTTTGAACTTTTTGGTTAACCATGAAATTCAATTTCATGAATATGAAGCAGAGTAAAAATTGTTTTCTTTTTCTAGAGTTAATGAATTTTAACATTCCTTTTAATCATTTTATAAATAGTAACTATCCATACATCAGTCTTTTGAAATTTCAGTCTATAATAAGAACTCTGAGGTAAGGAAACATTTTTATATTGCTTCAGCAACTGTTGATATTTAACAGATTATACACATATATCTAAAATAATAATAAATAAAAATCATAAATAATTCATATATTATTTAATCCTTGAAAAAGTCACTATGGAACACAAGAACTATTTATTTACATTTTCTTAATTAGAGGAAAATATGCATTAATAAAGTTAAATATAATTGAAGATTAGCTTTTATGTAGATTAATACCATTCTACAAACAAAAATTGATTTTGACAACAAAGGTGAAAATTATGTTCATGTGTTTATTGATTAAATAAAAACAATTAAATACCTAACAATTGTTCTTACAGCCCTGATGGACTTAGTAATAGTAAAAAAATCGAGTTTTTGTCCTCAAGGAGATGTTAATCTATATAAGGACACCAGATGAAATGTACATCTTGGAGATTTTGGAGATGAAAACTAATGAAAATAAAATCAGGTGTTAGATTGTGTGGTACAGAGCAGATGGAAATGCTATTACTTTCTTTCTATCTAAAATATCACTTATGACACAAATCAGGAAGTCAGATGCAGCCAATATTTTATTAGAATCAATATGATAGATGTGATTTTTACGACCACAGGTAGTTTGGTTCCTGAATGATTTAGTGCCTTCTCAAACCAAGAAAGAATATGCTAATAATGCCTATATCTCTTTGAAGAGTTTCTTTTCAAAAACATTTATTGCTTTGCCATTTAAATTACTAGTATAAATATAAACCAGAGATCATTAACATAGTACATGCTTAATACATCTTCAAACAAGTTAGTACAATATAAAATACCAGCACTGGAATTGAAACACCTAGGTCCTCACTTTATCTTTCTCAAGACTAGAAAATTATTTAACCTATAAAAATCTCAGTTTTCTAGACTGTAAAAACCTATAGCACAGAGACTATGTATTTGGTCTAACTATCAGCATTGATAAAGGACCTGATGCCACAAATATTAAAGCATTTTTGTGTGTGTGTGTTAAGAGCTACGTACTATAAACTATTGGGAGATTAAAACATTTGTATAAAAATAATAGATTTAATAATTCATTTCCCATCCTGTACTATGCAACATTTTTTTTCTGCAGCAAAACTACAAAATTTTAGACATTAAAAACATATGCTTAATTCATCCTATGTGAAGCCAGCTGGATTGTAGTAACTTATATAGTTGGTTTCAGTTCTTTTGGGTTCTTCTGGGTTTGACTGGTGCCTGTTGTCATGCTGCTATAAGAACATACCAGAGACTGGGTAATTTATAAAGGAAAAATGTTTAAGTGACTCACAGTTCCCCTGGATGGAGAGGCCTCAGGAAACTTACAATCATGGCAGAAGGGAAAACAAACTCATCCTTCACAAGGCAACAAAATAGAGAATGAGAGCCAAGCAAAGGGGGAACCCCTTATAAAACCATCAGATTCTGTGAGAACTTACTTTCACAAGAATAGCATTGAGGAAACTACCCCCATGATTCAGTTACCTCCCACCTGATCCCTTCCACCACATACGGGGATTATGAGAATTACAATTCAAGATGAGTCTTGCATGTGGACACCACCAAACCATATCATTTTGCCCATGCCCCCTCCCAAATCTCATGGCCTCACATTTCAAAACACAATTATTCCTTTCAAATAGTCTCCCAAATTAGCTCATTCCAGCATTAATCCAGAATTCCAAGTCCAAAGTCTTGTCTGAGACAATGCCTTTCTGCCTATGAGCCTGTAAAATCAAAAGCAAGTTAATTACTTCCTATATACAATGGAGGTTTAGGCATTGGGTAAATATACCCAATCCAAATGGGAGAAATTGACCCAAACAAAGGGGCTACAGGCGTATACAAGTCCAAAATCCAATAAGGCAGTCATTAAACTTTTAAATTTCAAAATAATCTTCTTTGCATATCTCATATCTGGGTTATGCTGATACAAGAGGTGGTCTCCCACAGCCTTGGGAAGCTCTGCCTCTGTGGCTTTGCAGGATACAGGCCCCCTCCCAGTTGCTTTCATGGGTTGTCACTGAATACCTGTGACTATTCCAGGTGCACAATGTAAGGTCTTGGTGGATCTGTCATTCTGGGGTCTGGAGGACAGTGGTCTGCTTCTCATAGCTCCACTAGGCAGTACCCCATGGAGACTCTGTGTGGGGGCTCCCACTCCACATTTCCCTCCTGCACTGCCCTAGAAGAGGTTCTCCATGAGGGCTCTGCCCCCTTAGCAGACTTCTGCCTAGACATCCAGGCATTACCATACATCCAGTGAAATCTAGGTAGAGGTTCCCAAACCTTAATTCTTCTGTGCACCTGCAGGAAAACACCACATGGAAGCTGCCAAGGCTTGGGACTTGCACTTTCTGAAGCCATGGCCTGAGCTGTACCTTGGCCCCTTTTAGCCATGGTTGGAGCCACTGGGATGCAGGGCACCAAGTCCCTAGTCTGCACACAGCAGGAGGGCCCTAGACCCAGACCACAAAACAAATTTTCCCTACTAGGCCCTGGGCCTGTGATGAGAGGAGCTGCTGTGAAGTTCTCTGACATACCCTGGAGACATTTTCCTCATTGTCTTGATGGTTAACATTTTGCTCCTCATTATTTATGCATATTTCTTCAGCCAGCTAGAATCTCTTACCAGAAAATGGATTTTTCTTTTCTTTTGCATCATCAGGCTACAAACTTGCCAAAATTTTATGCTCTGTTTCCTCTTGAATGCTTTGCTGCTTAGAAATTTCTCCCACAAGATACCTTAAATCATCTCTTTCAGGTTCAACTTTCCACAGATCTCCAGAGAGGGGCAAAACGCAGCCAATTTCTTTGCTGAAGCGTAGCAAGAGTCATGTTTATTCCAGTTCCCAACAAGTTCCTCATCTCCCTCTGAGACCACCTTAGTCTGGACCTTATTGTCAATAGCACTATCAGCATTTTGGTCAAAACCATTCAACACATCTCTAAGAAGTTCCAAACTTTTCCACATCTTCCTGTCCTCTCATCCGTCCAAATCTCTAGGAAGTCCCAAACTTTCCCACATTTTCCCATCTTCTTCTGAGCCCTTCAAACTTTTCCAACCTCTGCCTCTTACCCAGTTCCAAAGTTGCTTTCACATTTTCAGGTGTTTTTACAGTAGCACCCCATTCCCAGTACCAATTTAAAGTATTAGTTTGTTATCATGCTGCTATAAGGACATCCCCAAGACTGGATAATTTATAAAGGAAAGAGATTTAATTGGTTCATATAGTTCTGCACGACTGCAGAGGTCTCAGGAGACTTACAATCATGGAAGAAGGGGAAGCAAACTTGTCCTTCACATGGTGGCGGGAGAGAGAAGAACGAGAGCTGAGCGAAGGGGGGAAGCCCCTTATAAAACCATCAGATCTTGTGAGAACTTACTATTATGAGAATAGCATGTGAAAAACCACCTTCAGGATTCAATTAGCTCCCACTGTGTCCCTCTCACCACACATGGGAATATTGGGAACTACAATTCAAGATGAGATTTGGGTGGGAACACAGTCAAACCGTATCAACTGGTTTACAGGAAATTTTTATTGAAATGTCAAATTGAAAATATTCCCTGTGAGCAACATTAATTTATTCAGATTTCTTTTTCAGTAATTTTTAGCAGGCTTCCTGCAATTTTTTTGCCTTCAAAGAGTATCTTAATTAATCACATGTTTCTCATGCCACTTCTCAAACTTATCTATTATGGTTTCATAAAAGAGGTAGCATCAAGTAACCACCTAGAAAGTTCTAGACTGTCTATTTTATTGTATTTTATTGAATATGTATTTTATTTCTTCCAATGCATTCCTGATTGTAAAGTTCAACGCTTTTTTTGTTTGTTTTTTGAGATAGTGACCCACTCTGTCACCCAAACTGGAGTACAATGGTGATATCTTGGCTCACTGCAACATCCACCTCCTATATCCAAGAAATCCTCCTGCCTCAGCCTCCTAAGTAGCTGGGACTACAGGCATGTGCCACTACACCTGGCTAATTTTTGTATTTTTAATAGAGATGGGATTTCATTATATCTCCCAGGCTGGTCTCAAACTGCTGGCCTCAAGCAGCATGTCTGCCTTGGCCTCCAGAAGTTCTGGGATTTCAGGCATAAGCCACCACATCTGGCTTCAACTATTTTTTTTGAGTTTAATTTCGTATAATCATTAGTGATATGAAGGTAATAACGAACACCGTGCAGTAGTAACATTTTGCCTCAAAACCTCTTCTCCAAAACAAAGTGTGTTCGGTATTTTTTTCTATCTTTCACGTTAACTCAGGTGACAGTTTTATTTTGCCAAAGAAAAATATGGGTCACCAGGCTTTTAGCCTCTATAATATTAAAATTGGTAAGCCCCAGCCAGAATCACACAGAAAAAATTACAACAGAAGCATTACAAATATCAGAAGTTAAAAAATGGCCATCACTTTTGACCCAATGCACATTAAAAGGTCAATAAAAGAATATAATAAACAGCTGCAAGCCAAAAATTAGATAACTTTGATGAAAAAGAGCATTCCGTAGAAGACACAATCTACAGAAAAGCTTGCAAGAAGATACAGATAATCCAAATATGACTTTACACACTAAAATAATTGAATCAATAATTAATAACCTTCCAAAACAAAGAGAAGACCCAGTCTCAGTTTCACTGGTGAACTTTACCAAATATTTCAAGAGAAATAATACCAATTCTCTACAAATTGTTTCAAAAATTAGAAGCACACAGAAGAATTCTGTGTCATGTTACAAGGTCAACATTACCCTAATAACAAAAGTAGATAATAACATTACCAAAAAAGGAAAACTACACACCATTTTCGCTCATGAAAGTGGATGCAAAAACTCTCAACAAAATATTAGCAAATCAAGTCGAACCATGCATACAAAGATGTATAGACAATGAACAAGAAAAGTTGTTTTTTTGTTAAATATAAATTCTTTCTAATTTGGCCTTGAGGTCTCCCTCTTGAGAGTAGCTATAAATTATAGCCCTGATCAGGAAAGAATTTAGGTTCAGGTGTGTCAGTCAGTGAGAAACAGAAGAGGCAGCACAAACACTTGAAATGACAGAAGCAATTTTATTACTTACAGATCCAGAAGGAAGAGGGCAGCACACTTTGCACAGCCAATGGGAAGAGGGGAGCTGTCCAGGACAAAAGTGTTCAAGCAGCGGGTGAAGAACAAGAGAAAAAGACAGTGAGGAACCCCTTAGGCCAAAACTTTTATTAAGGTCTAGAGCATTACCCAAGCATGCTTTCCTCAGGCACTTCTAACTATTGGGTTTAAGGCAACCAGGCATGAGGTTTGTGGGGTTACTCTGTGACTGAGAGATGGTTACTGGAACATATTTGTGCAGTCCTTGTGGGGTGTGGGGAATGAGAAACTGATGAGTCAAATAGACTGAATTTAGCTGTCCTATAGAGAGGCGGTCACTAGGATAGAGTTGTATAAGATAGACTCTGGATCAGCCACACTGAAGAACTAAAAGGAGGTAAAGAACGGGATACTGTGTCAAGGGTGACTGAGAAAGTTAAACTTACATTCAGAATAGATGCACAGACAACATAAATTATAAGAATTTGCCATAAGGATCTATTTTAAGTATGCAAGGCTGTTTCAACATGCAAAAATAAATTAATGTAATTCATCACATCTACTGGCTAAACAAGAAAATAATGTTTTCATAGCAATAGATGCAGAAAAGTTATTTGACAAAATACAGTACCATTTAATGATAAAAACAAACAAGCAAACAAAACTTTCATTGGACGAGGAATACAGGGGAACCCCCTCAACTTGACAAAAAACAACAAATCTAAAAATAATAATCCAGTAGCTAATCTAAAATTCAATGGTGAGAAAATAGGTGATTTTCCTGTGAGGTCAGGAACAAGGCAAGGATGTCCCCTTCTGCCACTCCTGTTGTACATTATACTGGAAGTCCTCTCTCATGCAGAAAGACAAGTACATAAAATGACAAACATGACTGTTAAAAACATATGAGAAGCTGCCCAACATCATATATTGTCATGGAATTAAAATAAGATGCCACTACACATCTAGAATGACTAAAGTTTAATACACAAACACCACCAAATCCTGAAGAGAATATGGACCAACAGGAACTTTCGTACAATGCTTACAGGAATGCAAAATGAAAGATGGTTTGGCAGTTTATTACATGCAAAGCTAAGCCTAGTCTTACCATACCATCCATCAATCATATTTTTAGTATTTACCAAAGTGAGTTGCAAACTTGTCTATACAAAAACTTGCATATGAATGTTTTATAGCTATATTCATAGTTGTTTAAAATTGGAAGAAATCAAGATGTCCTTCAATTAATTAGTTGATAAATTATGGTACCTCCATACAAAACAATATTATTTAGCAGTTAAAATGAATGAGCCATCAAGTCATTAAAAGACATGAAGGAATCTAAAATAAATATTGCTAAGTGAAGTAAACATAACTGGTAAGTGGGAGTAGTCTGGGCAACATAGGAAGATGTCATCTTAACAAGAACGAAAACAAAAAATTGTGGGGAATGACAGTGCATGCCTGTAGTTCAAGCTACTTAGGAGGCTGGGGTGTGAAGATTGCTTGCACCCAGAAGGTCAAGGCTGCAGTGAGCCATGACTATGCCACTGCACTCAAGTCCAGGCCACAGAGTAAGACCTTGCCTCAAAAAAAAAAAAAAAAAAAAGTCTATGGAAGTACTGAACTCAAAGAGTGAATCCTACTATAAACTATGTACTTCAGTTAATAATAATGTATTAATAACGGTTTGACAATATATGGCAATTAAAACGCTTTTATTAATATACCACATCAATGCTTTCTTCTTCCAGTCTCTTTCAGCATCATTGGATTTAAGTTTATTTAACTTAGGATAAATGGAGAAGGATTTTTAAAACCTTTGAAGTGAGATAGCTACCAAAGCTAGGATACATCTAATGTAATATCATCCTTGATCTGGTGATATTGGATGAATAGGTATTTTGTAACAGTATCATTAACTTCCTCATTTTGATTTTCATTTTGCTCTTTATCACCCACACGCAGATTTCGACTCAACTAAACCATTATTTTTTCCCAATTTATCTTATTTTTATTTTGCCTATCTTCCTTCTTATGAATGGTTAAAACCTTTTTCATTATTAAATCAAATAAATGCATGGCAGATATGATAGCAGGGGGGTTATTTCCTATATGGTCTATAACCCTTTGAATATAGGGTTGAAATAAAGGGGCCCAGTCAAAAGGCACTGCCCATATCAGAATTGTTTACATCACAGTCACATACTATTTTGGTTGAGTTGTTGCTTGTCATCATAAACCCAATCAATTTGCTTGTATGTGAAATATTTCAAGAGTTTCAGGGGATAGTCCATTGTTTTAGAAAAGTGAGAAAGCCAAACAGAAACCTTTTCCGGCACAAACTTGCTGTATTTATGTTCTGTTTATGTCTTTATTCCAAATGAATCAATTCAATTACATTTAAATTCTAGAAAATTGTTTGTATGCTGAACGCTGCTGGAACTCAACTTATATAGTCCATTTTGTTCACATATGTCTGCCATAGAATTGTTAGTCTCCTGTTCATTAGTCAAAGAATCTGAGAGAGCAAAGATTCATCAGGTGGTTCCTAGTATTATCAAGCAAAGAGTCACATGCCTTTGAACTGTATTCTATACATAAATTTCCGTGGTCACCTCTCCACTACATTATGTACCTAGGAGTGTGTCTAGTGAACAGTAGTCATACCTAGAGAATAATAACTGAACTGTATTTCCCAAATCCCCAATGGAATCATTGGTGTATAACAAGACCTTGTTTGATGGTCTCTCTTACCAAGTATGATTGACTCTTTTCTTTCCTTCAGTTTCTAACAATTTTACTAACACTAAAATTAGCTAAGCAACAACCACATCGGAGTACTACTCACTAATTTTTTTGTCTGTCTGCTTTATCTTATGAATGCATTTTGCCAAATCTTCAGAATTCAAACCTTTTTACTTATAAACAAATAAACAAGCAAACAAAAATAAATAAAATACATGAAATTTATGCCTGATATTCTGACACAGAATTTTTGTGACTTCATACTGATAGTGAGCCAGCAACTAGTTGGATGTCAAAATCTTCACTCTTTTGTCTTTCTTTCCTCTTCTTTCCTTTTATTCTTATGTCTGTCTTTCCTCTTATTTGCTTCACCATAAAGCACCCTTGCCATATAGAGTTGTAGGTCTAAAAATCAGCTCCGTTAATGATACCAATCTGCAATAGCTGGAAATGGTTAAGTAGTAGCACTGCTCCTGAGTTCTGATTGATAATCAAAATTAGAAGGCACAATAGGCTTAACACAGCAACACATTTAGTAGATTTAATAGAAGACAAAGAACAGAGAACACAACAAACACAGTGACAGCAGAGAACTATTTCTTGACTCCCAGGAATGGCTTTCAAATACTCCAGAGCCTCCACATTAATTAGAATAATGACTGAAAATTAATATTGTACTTAGTAAGAATGAGGTGATTGGTTACTTTGGCAAAAGAGTTATACTGGCATGTTAGGGTGAAAGTCTGAGTATGCAGGGTTGAAGGGAAATAGAAGAGGCATCATAGAAACTACAAATAACACATTCTCTCAATGAGTTTTTCTGTGAAGGAGAATAAAAAAAATAGGCAAAACATTGAGGTGAAGGTCAAGTCAGAAACAGTTTTTGAAATGGGAATATTTTTAGATGGTAATGAACAAGTTTAAAAAGAAAAATTAAGTATGCAGAAAAAAGCGAGAAGCATTGCTAGAGTGATATATTTGTGCAGGCAAGAAAGAATGGGTCCTGAACCCCGCTGATATACTTGGAACATTTCCAAATTGTTTTTATGTATTATTAAGTGGCTTATCATTATCTCTGGCTTAAGAATTAAATATATGCTATCAACTCTTTGTTTACTTGCTTGTATTTTGGTTCCTTTTGAATTTTGGGGATTATAATTTCTTGCTGAATTGCTTCAGAGTGAATTTAACTCGGAGAAATAGGGAAACCGACTAATTGTTTCCCTGTTCCACTATTATTATGAAGAAATATTATCCAGGATTTTAATGTCTCAGAGAAAACTGATCAAATCAAAACAAGTAAAGAATTTGTATATAGCTGATATTTTCCAGACTTTTATCCAGGAAATAAAATCAATTGTAGCTCACACAACAATGAAAATATAATCAATATTCTTTAGCTAAACTCTTAGCAGAGTAATCACTGAAATTCCAAATGCATTTATTATGCAATAGATAGAAGCAATAATGTGAAGAAAGGGTTGGGTTTAACAAATTGGAAGAGTGCCATTCCATGTCATGGTTTATTGTCCTTACTGTACTAATTCTTTTGATAGAGTTTTATCTAACTCATTTGTTCTTGTGCTTGCTCTTGATGCAATTAATGTTTTCAGGAATCATGTATCCAGAGCTAACCAAAAGATATAGCCCTGTCACTAATCACTAGGATGCCAGTAGAGGTAGTATTAGCTGAAAATATGTTTTCTCAGTATAGGGACAAGTAAACCTCAGGGAGAACAATATGGAAGCCTGCTTCTCCATTTCTATTACCTACCCTCCAGGAGTCTTGGTCTTCCCCCAGTCATATTCCTAAAATCTAAAGCTATTTAAAACATAGCAGTTTTCTTTTGCCGTGTTCTCAAATTTAGCTTGTTTTAATGTCCTTATAATAATATTTGAATAAATAAATTACTAAGAATTATGTTAATAGATTAAAGCAAGAACAATCTGGCCAAAATTATCAGCATCTATTATTTAAGGGAAGCTTTTCACTCCAGCATTATTTTATTTTGGTTTCCCATCACATAGCACAGATTTGATTGCAGATGGCTGCATCAGAGTGCATTTGATCCAATTTGAAATATGACTTTCAAGCAACTTTAACTTTTGCACATTGTCATATGGTAATCTTACTAGTAATTTAAGAATAATATTTTCCAACATATTATGTTTCTCTCATATTATTAGCAAAATCTCTAATCTAATTTCAGTATATAGTTACCTTCTTAATATTAAATTCTTGTTTTACTAAATAAAAAATAAGTAAATGATGGTTTGAAATTTATCTGTCAGAATAAAATTTTCTCAAAATAGAATGTTCTGTAATTTACATTATCAGCATGGTTTTGTCATTTCTTTTCTACTTGGTTCATTTTACAGATGATACCATGAGGACCAGGGAAGCTAATTAAACTAGGTCACACAAGGTTAGATAGCTTGCTGTCATATTAGTGTTGCTACACAGCTACAGGGAAAAGGCAGAATGACAAAAATGCCATGGAGCATGAGGTCTTCTAAATAACCCCACTGTCATTTTAAAAATTGCTGCCAAATGCCTTCCTCAGAGCAGCAGCAAATGCCAATGAAATCTGAGGTATTTGAAAGGGACACGTTTCAATAGCAAGAGGAAAATAGATGGCATGGTGTTTCGTGTTGAAGAGAGAGAAGTGCCACTGGTTATAACTATTATGTAGATACAAGATAAAATAATGTGGCATTGGCTGTGCCCAAATGAAGCTATTAGTGTGATGACAGAGTTAAACAGTATGCAAGATTCTTAGCTTATTATCAGTAAAGTACCAACCATCACTATCTTGCTACCATATGAGCCAAACACCCGGAGCATCAGCTTTTACTGTTGATGACAGTCACTTTACCCTAGCAATATTGTAACACTTCATGAAAATCAAAATGTAAGAACAGAAATTGGATGTCTGCCTGTCTTATTTACATATTTGCCTATGAAATATTTTATAGAAATAGTCAAACCTACATCTTGGAGAATCCATTGTTTCTGAGGTAGGCACTCAGAACATATTTATTACAAGAATTAATCAAAAGCTTAAATAAATTCTGCTCTAATTGTTGTATAATTTACAGAAAAGAGTGCATGATGTTGGTGAAAGGTTGTTTTGGGGCATGTGTAGGCAGAAGACACGGTACTAATCCAGAGAAGAAGATTCTTTTGTTTAACTTCTTCAAACGCTTCCCCTACTAAACAATGATGGAGATGTATTTTGTAATTAATGCAAACAAACATTAGTATCTCTTTGTAAGTTTTGTTAAAACTTCTGGAGACTAGGGTGAAAATTGTTTTTCTTGAAACTGTGGTTTAATCAGGAAGAGAGACAAGAAAGCAATAAAGCTATACCTCTCTATCAACTCCCGGAACCTTTTCCCACTTACCCAGAATGGCGATTATCATCTGACACTTTGCATAGTGATATGGTTTGGCTGTGTCCCCTCCCAAATCTCATCTTGAATTGTAGCTCCCATAATTCCCACATGTTATGGTAGGGACCTGGTGGGAGGTAATCAAATCATGGGACGGGTCTTTCTGGGCTGTTCATGTGATAGTGATTAAGTCTCTTGAGATCTGATGGTTTTATAAAGGGGAGTTGCCCTGCACATGTTTTCTTTGCCTACCACCATGAACTATGCGATTTTGCTTCTCCTTTGCCTTCTGCCATGATGGTGAGGCCTCCCCAGTCATGTGGAACTGTGAATCTATTAAACCCATTTCCTTTATAAATTACCCAGACTCAGGTATGTCTTCATTAGCAGCATGAGAACAGACTAATACACATGCTAATTTCTCTCTTGTCTCTCTTTCTTTTAGAGAATGTGTGTGCGAAGAGGAGAGGAACATTGCTTTGTTCACTGTCATATCTCCAGTAAAACTAGCATACAATAAACCCTTAATAAATATCAGATGGGTTAATGAATAAAGACAAAAGAGGTTATTGGATGCCTAAGCTAGGACTCATATAGAAAACAGGGAAAATAATATAACAATGAGAAAGAAGGCTACTTTCTTTTGGATTAAATTTCTACCCAACTATTTTGCTTTTATAGACACTATGTTCTATTAATTATCTCCTTAACTCCTGTTGGTCAAGATCCTTACCTTTCTTTCTGAATCCTGGTCACTATAATCATTGTGGTCCCCTGGCTTCCAGCAATTTAAAACTCCCACCTCTCCTTTACTGCTTTGGGGTCTATTTAGGGAATATTGAGGTCCCATCTTTTCTAATGCTATCAAATATATTTCTGTGACCACCTGCCTACCATCACCTTGGCTTACAGAAGAAGGCCGTGACTGAAGTTACTGGGGCCAATGCTCCTTTTACCAGTGTATTGCTGATGACTTTTGTAAATGAGTATAATGTCCTTTGCACATTCGTACAGAATGTAATCCCCTGGTGGTTGTTGGGTCACACATTGGATATTCTTTACTGCAAGGGCACTTTTCTGAGCCATTTTTACTCCTTCTTGTACTGTGTGCCAGAAAAACTCAGGCATTTCTACTTTGCTCAGTGTGGACAACTGTTTTCTCCAGGCTTCTAAGAGCCATTTTGCAGTGAGCCAGTATGTTAAATTTCATGTGTGAGAGTCTATGACCTCTTGTTTAAACCCTGTTTGTTTCCTTGTTCAAGCGCCATCAAAATTCAATCCCAGGAATGCCACATTGGTTCCTGCTGGGACATGTTAGGCAATTCTGTGCCTCTTTTGCAGTACACATGCCCAGCTGACAAAGTTGTTAGTTTCAAACCCTTCTCATTCTTGTATTTACAATCTCTGTTTTCTGCTTATCTTTACACTCTTCCCACTCCATTCTGGACTTGGTCTGATTGTAGCAGCTTCGTAAAGCAAAACAGAAGGGTGGAAGAAATCAATATAAATGCTCTATTTTTAATAACTAGGTGATATATAAGACTGAGATACCTTCAGGCTTTCAAACAGAAACATATTGCATGCATTAATTTAGGGAGATGACTTGCTTAAAGTTAATACAGTTACTATTTGTTTTATCTTAAAAGGCAGACTGCCTTAAATTAAAATATAGAGAGCTGATAAGACTTTTTGTTTTTGAGTGTTCAGTTCAACTATATTCATTTATCTAAAAAATTAAGTCTAAACTTTTAAATGTAAGGTAGAAATGAAGTGTCATCTTTAAGAAGAAACAAACAGAGGTGAAGTAGCTATGAAAAAGAAATGCCTAGTAAATGGGAATTGTCGTTGGTAGTATTTCAATAGAAATACAGGTGACTATATAACATAAATGTGCATGTGTGTGTGTCTGTGTGTGTAATACAATAATAAAGCAGTTTTCCACCTAAGAAAGTGATATTTTCAGAAATTTATTTAAGGTATATATTACAGGTAGTTTATTTAAAGACAAATTCAGGCACTGACCTCTAAATTTATCTTTAGTATTGTTTTGAATTTGAGTTGCAAACACCCATTACAATTAATTAGAATTTCATTAGAAACCTACATAGATTTTGAAAAATTAAAAGGGAAATCTGGGCCTACTAAAACTGTAGTGATTTATTTTCTCATTTAGAAACATTAGCAATATTACATTGTAAAACGCATTGAAGCAGCTAGTTTTCTTCAGAGTATAAAATCAGCAACCGTTTTTGTTTGTTTTTGCTTTGCTAAGGAGCAACTTTAAATCTGTCCCCTAATAATAATGGTTTGATTTTTTCTGTTCTGACAGATGCTCTCATTAACATCACTCATACCCTTATGTAGCAAACACAAGACCATTGCCCAAAAGACAAAATGAAGATTAGAAAGAAGATAAGCATCATGAGGTTTATGAAATACATGTGTAATATATAAGCATCTTATCAGCCAGCCCTGATAGCATCAATTACCCAACACAAATAAAATGCATTCATGCTTCCTTAATTTTTTAGAGTGATCTTGTCAAAATTAATTTGTCATTCTATGAAAATTATGTTTTTTATATATATGTGTGCTGCTTTTTAATGTTAGTCATCTACTGGTCTTATATATATAGGTTTAACATATATTAAATATTTATAGGCTTCTATAGAACTATCGAAAAAAATTGATGGGTTGAATTTTTAAAAACAATTTATTGTAATCACCATGTTACATAAATGATAGGAATTTATTATAATATTTAAATCACGCTCCATGAAATTATTCTCTGAAGGTTTTCTAAGTTTTGTAAATGGGGAGAAAGAGTTGGAAGGGTTTTTTAGATTTGTTTTTCAGATTATTTATTGTTGTTTTAATAAGTTGTAAGCCTGTTATAATAGGTTGTGAACCTATTATTTTAAGATAATAGGTTTATAGCAATTGTGATTCATTTATATAATGCCATACTTTTTTCTTTCAAAAATGATAATCAAAGTTTTCTATGTCACACCTTAAAGAAAAGGTCATACCATAAGCTTTGGAAATCTTGGGAATATTGATGACACATTTAAAAATATTTTTAATTAATATAATTAATGGTTCCTCCAAAAAACTTGGAAGCCCTGTCCATTTTTCTAGATTCTTATATATTCCAGAATTTATTAAATATGAGGTAACATGGAAAACCATGATTTTATCCATTACTAAGTATAAAAGAAGCTAAGTCCATGATTGTTTTTCTATTATGTAAAATATGTGGAAGAAATAGCATGAACCAATTTAATCAACAGTATGTGTGAATAATCTACTTGTATGTGCACAGAAATATTTTATATATCTAATTTATTATACTTTGATGACATGTTAAGTACAATAGCTGACTCTCCTCCAAAGAATAAGAAAAAGAAGGTCTTCAATAGCCTTCATTTCAACATTTACAATTCTGTTTTTTGATACTCTAAAATAGAAATCTGTATTCTAAAATCACATATACATTTTTTCATCAAATGATTTTGTCATTTATTTTTGAAAGCAGGACGTTTCAAGAATAAAAGGGTCACTATTCATTATAATAATAGGGCATGAGGAATAACCCAGAATTGTCTCAGGCAAAGATGGATTTGTAGTCACTCTAGTAATTAAGTATTGTATGATAGTTTATTAGTATAACTTTTTCTAAATTAGGCAGCCAGCATTGGTGTTCTATTTGCGTTTAGGGTCCCTACTCCAGGGTCTAATTTATGCTGTGTAGAATGGTGTTGAAGAAAACAGACAAGGTGGTCAGACTGCATACGTTCAAATCTCAATTCTGCCACTTTCTAGCTGTGTTGCCATAGGCCATTTGTTTAAACTTGCCGTGATTTATTTCTCTTATATGTAAAATGGAACAAAAAAATTTCAGTATTTCATTATTTGTGAAGTTTGGGTTATTATGTATAAAATATTTAGAACAGTAGCTAGCATAGAGTAAATGAATAGTAAGTATTGCATATAGTAAATGATTCATGAGCATTAACTACCATTATTTTCTGAAATATTTTTATTGTAAATTTTGAATATAAAGAAGGAAGGAATTTAAAAATCCACTACAGAATCTCTTTTTCTTATTAGTTTATCTTATTTGTTCTTGACAAAAATAATAGTGAGTTGCATAGATACAATGAAGAATGAAGCTTGACTGACTTGATGTGAGATAGAGTATTAATTTTCTTTAAGCTCGCATCCCTAAAGATGTGTCTAACAACATCTGACTCACTCGCAACTCTCTCTCCCCAAAGACCTTAGATGCTACATTCTAACTTGCCTACAGCTTGCAGATTGTAAAGCTGTGTGACTCATTAACTTGCATAATTTGAATTTATTCTAATTTAAAGTGGAGACATCACCAAATCGCCTGCTGGTGCTAGTGGAGTAAGTGTTATGCCTTTGAACATGCTATTATGACCCCCATACTTTGAAGCCAGATGATTTGGTATACCGTGGACACAGTTATGTTACCTACCATCTGGAAACCACATTCACTAAACTGAATCAGAAATTAGTGACAAAAGTTCAGACCCAATGTCAAATCCATGCCAGTGACATGCAGCTTCCAAAAGCAGACACTGAAGAAGTGAGGATGCTGGCATCCACTGCCCCTTATCTGTAGATTCTGAGCCCATTGAGAGGAGCAGCAGTGTTTCCTCCAACCAACTCTACCCTATGTCATGGCGCATGGTCCCCAATTGTGTGGCCTTCAAGCCTTGTTTCTGGCCCACCTAGAGATTATGTAAACTGTGCTATTTGCAACCAAATATGCTATTTGTAACTAAGATCCCTGATTAATACTGTAAATTTTAATTGTATGTTTTTGTTTTCCTCAAAGAACCTCATGAGGAAGCAGACAAGAAAAAGCAAGTGACTAATATATTTTCAAACTCAACCATTGATTTTTATGAGTAGAGATTATTTGAACCTTTATTAAAAATATGATTTTTGCTTCTGAGAAAAAGTACACAATTATTTTTACATTCATTATTTCATACAATCAATCACGAATAGTCCTCAGGAAATGCATATAAACTCAAATTATAGGTTCCAATGAATAGCTGTTTCCTAGGATGTATTTTAGGTTTTAACCTACATGCATTTATAAAATCAAGAACATACATATTTTTCAGAAATTCTCTGAAAGTTAGTCTGTTCTTTAACCTTTGTTGAAGCCAATTTTTGATGACTTTAGATTTAAAAGTCTCTGTGATTTAACAATAAAAAACAATTATTTAAATTTTGTGCCATTGATTGTACCATGTCTAGAGCAGTAAGATTTATAGTAAAAATCTTTATGGAAATGAAAAGTAAAGACAACTGAGGGAGTTTATTTAAAATTACCCAAAAAGAAATATATTTGATCCCTTTAATTTCTCTCAATTTTCAGTCTCAGTTACCAGTCTATAGACTTGTCTCTTTCATACATACCAGTGTGTTCTGGTGAATTGTTCAGCCTTAAGTATCAGTTTCTATGTTAAATATTTTATATGTTAAAGTAAGCTTCTGTTGTGCATCTTCTTCTTCTCAAATGAGGCTGAAGTCACAGTTATAGGTAATTCATTCTACAATATCCTTTCATTTTTTTCCCCCTGATTTCTGGCATAGATATATTCCACATTCAGGGCTGCTGTGTTCATCCTTTACTTCTGAAAAAAAAGCTTCTGGAAGAAAGTGACTTGAGTTAGTAAATGCCTTATGAACTAAACATGAGTTAAATTTGAACTGGACCTCTGATTTCCTGGATTCAGATTCTTTTTAGTAGCTCAAGAAAATTCAATTAACCCAACACTCGGAATTTAATTATATTCATTGTTTCAAATAGGCAGTCACTTTTATCCTTTCATTCATTAAACATTTGTTAAGTTCCTATAATTGAATGTCTTCAGAAATTCAAAGAAAAATATTATAGGAAATGCTTTGTCTTCCTTATAACTTTCAAATTCATACAGCTCAATGTTTTTCTAATCTCCTTTTATTGGCTTATTGTCTCTCCTTAAGTTCATTACAATTGATGAAAGCAGATATCATTCTGGATCACATTTAAAGCTGTTATATATCCCAACTTCCCTATCAAAGTTTGTTAGCCCTCAGTTTGTAAGGAATTGAATTTGACAACACCTTCACTCTAAATCTCAATGTCCAGATAGTAGATTCAGCATATTAGAGTTGGAAAGAGATGGAGGGGTCAAGCCAATCATCTCATTTAAAAAAGGCATAAAAGGGTGTTTTTTTTTTTTTTTTTTTTTTTTAAAAAAAGAACTTGACCAAGAGTACATTACTAAATACTGACAGCAGAATAGACTAGAATATAGGCTTTGTGGTGTTTGTTCAATGTTCTCTCTATCTAAACTACTACTATGCTATTATGTGGTCACTCATGCTAATTCTGCTACACTTATTATTGCTACTTTTGCCAACATTATAATTTGTAACTGTACTTTAAATATAAAAGAAATATTTTGTTATATTTTTGGTTTCTTCTAAGTACTACAAGTAATCATTTTTTAATCAGAAAAAATATTTCTTGTTATGGTAAGATATTTCATGGAGAAAAACAGACAATTAAAATTAGAAGCCAGATATCAGGAAAACATTTAATCTCAGTTGGAAAATATTCTGATTGGAGGCTTAAGAAATGCTGAAAGTCAGCACATCATCAAACAGGCTCAAAAAGATAGATAATTCTTATTTTTTGATATCTGATTCTAATTTTTCTAAAAAATAAGGAAAATGCTAAACAACTTCTTATGTGAATAATATTTATCATTTTTGATATTCCAAATATTCTACTTTTACTTTCAGTTTTTTTTTTTCTGTTATAGCACTGAACTCTAGGGGTGTGATCATTTCTTTTTCAGGTTATCAATGTGGTGGGCATTTCCAAAATGAAAGAGAAGAAATCAAATATTATTATTATGGTAACATATGTTTCAGGAGAAAATGTTTGATTTTTTGAAATCATAGGCCTGAATTTTGGGTCTGTTTCAACAAAGATCTGCGGATCACGAGGTCAGGAGATCGAGACCATCCTGGCTGACACGGTGAAACCCCGTCTCTACTAAAAAATACGAAAACTTAGCCGGGCGAGGTGGCGGGCGCCTGTAGTCCCAGCTACTCGGGAGGCTGAGGCAGGAGAATGGCGTAAACCCGGGAGGTGGAGCTTGCAGTGAGCTGAGATCCGGCCACTGCATTCCAGCCTGGGCGACAGAGCGAGACTCCGAAAAAAAAAAAAAAAAAAAAAAAAAAAAGTGCTAATGTGTAAATTTTGAAAAATATAGCATCTCTGCCTAAATCACAACGTTGTCTGAAGGGTAAATTGAAGTAATAACAGCACCCATAACCACAACAGATATTTACTAGCCATTATTTGTCAGACTTAAATATTATACTTGCAAGCAAAGGCAGTAAATACATCCTCTCACCTCCCCAGAATGTTTAATCAATTAAACAAACCAGGATTTAATGAAATGGAGAATAATGCACTGATATGAGATAAAAAAGAAGAAATTTGAATTAAACCGTGGCTCTGCCATAATAGCTGGATAATTTCTAAAAATATATTTTATGTCTTCAAATTTTAGTCTATTTACAAAACAGCAGTATTTACTGAGATTATAGTTTGGGCCACACTTCTGTCAGAGCTAAAACATGAATCAATGCTAAGTGCTATATGAAAGAAAGAAGAGGTGTTCAAACATTTTGTGAAGTCTTTGACAACTTTATTCCTGTGTGGTTCAAGCTAAAGGAAGAAACTTTAAGAACATAATAACATAAAATTCTAATGGCGTGAATTTCTTGTTTGAATTAAGATTCATTATATATATGTATGTGTATATATACACATACATATATATACTTGATTTTACAATATACTTTTAAGAGTTTCAAGTATGATAAACCTTCATTTTTTTCATTTCAAAACAATAGGTTTACATTAGTTAAAAAATTAGTGATTATTATGAGTATGAAAGGAAAATTTTCAAGACCAACTAAAATATAAGTGCTAAAAATGAAAAAAGAAAAGCTTTGTGTGGCTTTAAGGTAGAATACAGAAAAGAGAATGTGCTTCAAAATCAGGTATATGAAAGTGTAAAAGTTTTTTCAGTCTCCTTTTCAGTGTCGGCCACAAATACAGAACACCATCAGTTGAAAATATGTGTTTTAACATTATTGACTTTCAGATAATTAAGGACAGCACAAATGGCATTCAAAATAGCAAACAAGAGACTGTATTTAATAAATTAATATATACTCAAATGATCATCATAAGAGTTACAAATTTATGCAGGGGCATATTTAGTAGTTCAAGAAATGTTCATATATTAGGATAACTTTATTGTGTTGTTATTAAGAGATTGATGGAATAACAGATGTGAATTCAGATTATATTCATTTACTTTAAAAAAAAATTGTGTCATGATCAAGAACTTACCTGGACTAACCATTTCAGAGTTAGAAGACTCTGAGTTACCCTCAACTGCTGAGCTAATCTTTAACCAACTTTCTAAGGAATAAGAGGGTTCTCTACAATTTTCCAATCAGTATGGATATGACACTTACATAAATCCAAGTGTCTTTTATCTTTTCTCTTCATCCAGGTTAAACACAGGTGTTTTTTTTTTTTTTTTTAGTTGGACATGTGTTTTTAAATGTTTTATGCGTCCTAGTGATACATGTTAATATTAAAATTATCAAGATGCAGTATATTGAAATGACTATGTTGTATCTACATTTGAAAATTCTTTCCCTGCTCTTTTTCTAATGCCATTAAATAGAAACATATGTTATAGAAAACTAACTATAAAACATATTTCTTAAATCTGTAAAGATCAATGCTATTGCTCTATACATTAAAAAATAACATTGAAGCCTGGAAAGTTAAAATTCTTGGCTCTTGTGAAATAACTTGATCTAATTGACATTTACTGAATACTCCATCCAACTATAGCAGAATACACATTCTTCTTAAGCACAAATGAAACTTTCACCAAGACAGGTCACATTCTGGGCCATAAAATAAACCTCAATATACTTAAATTATAAGCATCTTGTAAAGTAAGTTCAGGACCACATTGTAATTAAAATAGAAGTAAATCATGGAAATGAGGAAGAAAAATCCTATCCCGAAAAAACTGGAATTTAAGTAGCACACTTCTAAATAACACATTGGTCTAAAAGTGACCCTCAAGAAACTTTAAGAACAAATGCAGAGATATCTCCTGTTCATAGATTGAAATAATCATCAATATTATGATGTAAAGTATTCCCAGATTGATTTATAGATTCAAGGCAATCTCAATGTAAAGCTCCACAAGTGGCTTTATAAATATTGATAAACTGATTTTAGTTTATATAGAGAGCCACAAGTCCTAGAATTTCCAACATAATACTGATGAAAAACAGAGTTGGAGGATTGATATTACCAGATTTCAAGAGCCTACAGTATTAAAGAGTGTGGTATTAGCAAAAGAATAGACATACAGATAAACAGAACTAGCAGTGCACATCTTAAGATTTACTGTAAACCTACAAGAAACAAGAGAGCATAGGGTTGTAAAAAATGGGAATATTAATAAATGAAACAAAATACAGAGCCCAGAAGAAGACTCAAACACATGTGGACACCTGATTTTTGACAGAGGAGCAAAGGTTTCCGTGGAGAAAAAAAATAGAGTTTTCCAGAAATGATGCTGGAAAAATCAGATTTCCACAATAGACATTGTTAGAAGATTGACAAGCCACAATGGGGAGAAAATATTTGCAAAACACATATCTGATAAAAGACCTGTATCCAAAAATATACAAAGAAAATGTAAAGCTCAGCAATAAGAAAGCAACCATTTAAAATGATGAGTAAGCTATTGGAAAAGACACCTCACTAAGGAAGATATACAGAGGGCAAGTAAGCATACAAGAAGATGCTCTGCCTCATTTATTATTAGGGAATAGCCTATTTTTAAAAAATGAGAAACTACTGCAAATCTATTGAAAGGGTACAACAATGGCTAAACAATTGCAATTACTAACACCACAAAACCTTACAAAACCAAATTCTGGTGAGGATGAAGACCAACAAAGACATTCGAGACATTCGTTCATTGCTAGCGAGGATGTACAGTCACTTTGGAAAACAGTTTGGCAATTTCTTTTTTTTTTAATTTATTTTTTAATTGACAGAAAAGATTGTATGTATATGCTGTATACAGCATATTGGTTGAAAATATATATACATTGTGAAATGACTAAATCTACCTAATAGTTATATGCATTAACTCACATAGTAATTTTTTACAAAACTAAATATAATCTTACCATACAATTCAATAATCACATTCCTATTTATTTAACTGGTTTTAAAATGTATGTCAATTCAGGAATCCACACACACATATTTATAGCAGTTTTATTTATCCTTGTCCCCAAACTAGAAGCAACAAGGGTGTCCTTTGATAGGTACGTGGATAATCTAACTACAAAAATCACATAACATTATTCAGAGATTGTAAAATGAAGTGTCAATCTGTGAAAAAATATGAAGAAACTTTAATGCATATTTCTGAATAAAATACAATCTGAAAAGGCTACATACCATATGATACATGTTATGTAACATTTGGGAAAATGGAAATATATAGAGAAAAAATAGATCAGCGGTTGTCAGGAGTTGGGTAGTGGGGTAGAGTTTGAAGGTTGTGTCTGTGAAGCACAGAGGACACTTAGTGAGATGAAACGATTTAATTCCAGTATACATGTATACATGTATAGTAGCACAATTACTAACCAAAAGCCACATAACCCGTTGAAACATTTTCTAAATTAGACTACACTGTGTAATTCATTGGCAATGAAATCCCCCGAATTTACCATCCATCAATTCGTTCATGCAACCTCATTTTTCCTTGATGCTGGACAAGAGCTTAGGTGCCACAAATGTGGATACAAAAGACTGTCACACTGGCCCTGCGCCCTCGCTGGTGGAAGGCAGATGCCTCACGTGAAAAGGCAAAGTGCCCATTGAGCTGTTAACACGTAAGCCATCCGTGGATGGCAGAGCTAAAAGAGCACTTTAACATGCCCTCTGGGGCTTTGGGGGTCACAGACACCCCTGCCTGGATGCTGCCTTGGGACCTGCATGGAGTTTGCTCCTGTGGCGGCTAAAAAATCTGACCGTTCCTGCACCCACTCACCTGTGCACTCCCTCCTGCAAAGGGTAGAACTCAGCAGGTCCTAGTGAGTGGAGTTTGATCCCTCCCGCACAAACGCTGTCAGGCAGTTCCAGTGCTTCTTCATTCCAGTTCCCGCACTTGTTCGCTCACCTGTTTCCTCTTGCGAGGAGTTTAGAGCGGTGGGCTGAGTGAACGAGGCACCCGTGTCACAAGTTCCGCAAAGGGGTCAGGGAAATATCCTGTATCAGTAGTTATAAAATGACGCATTTGTTAAAACCTTCAGAACATTAAAGCAAAAAGAGTAAATCTTAGTTTACGCAAATTTTCAGATTGGAAGGTTGGGGCATCTCAGAAAGGAATCCTGACTGTGATAAGAAATCTATCACTATTATACAATGTTTGAAACAATTTCACTTAAGGAGTTAGAAGGAAACTGTGCTGACCTAAATCATTTGGAAAATTAGTAGAATTTGTAAGATGTAAGATGAAAGGAACTGCACAAACACAGTATAGTCTAATTTAGAAAATGTTTCAATGGGTTATGTGGCTTTGGGTTAGTAATTGTGCTGCTATACATGTATACTTGAATTAAAAATATATATATATATGTGGATTGTGAGAACCGGTTCTCTTCTCTCGAGGGTTATACATAAGCAAGAAAATGAGACTATAATGATCTATGTCAGTGGATTGAAGCTGAAGACATGATTATGTATTCATATTTAACGTTATGTAGTTACAGGGTCACACATAATGAAATATTATAAATATGTGTGATGTATACATTGTTTCGTATACACATATATTTTCTTGCTCTGTCATGGGGCCTAAAAGAAATGACAGCCCAGGAACAATATCTACCTAACACTCAGATCTTGCCTTTGAATACGATTCTACAGTAAAAAAAAGAGAATCAAGGCTCCTTCAAAAACTATACGATATGAGCCTGGAAGGTATTATAATAACAGAAAGTGGGGAAATGCTAAGAAGAACAAAGCAAAACAAACAAACAAACATGAAAACAGAGGTCACATAGATGGGGCTATATTAAAGGGAAACAGAAATCAACTGGAAGAGCTCCCAAATGCAAAAGCTGGAACTGT
This sequence comes from Papio anubis, assembly GCF_008728515.1. Classification (NCBI taxonomy): domain Eukaryota; kingdom Metazoa; phylum Chordata; class Mammalia; order Primates; family Cercopithecidae; genus Papio; species Papio anubis. The sequence continues at coordinate 65,083,011 of NC_044979.1, read as the reverse complement.
TCAAGTACGGTATTGGAAGGGGCAAAAAATAGAGTAGCTTTACAGTGGAGAAACCTCATAAACATTACCTCAAAGAGGTGATCAAGATCAACACCAAAAGTGATAAATTATTGTCAATATTTACTCTTGATATTATGCAAGAAAAATTGCATTTTTACCTCTGTGGTCTTCCTAAAATCTATAACCCCAGTTAATTAGGAGAAAAATATCAAACACATTTCAATAGAAGGGCAACCTACAAGGTACCTGGCTAGTACTCCTCACAACTTCCATTGCCACAAAAAATAAGAAAGGCTGCAGGTCCGTCCATGCTGTCACAAATGACAGATTTTATTATTTTTTATGGCTGAAATGTATTCCATTGTGTATACATACCTCACTTTCTTATCCATTCATCCATTGATGAGCATTGAAGTCAATTCCATATATTGGCTATCAGTAATAGTGCTGCAATAAACAGGGGAGAACAGATATCCCTTTGACATACTTATTGATTTCCTTTGGATATGTACCTAGTCATGTTAACTGAGTAAGGCAGACACAGATAGACAGATTTTGCATGATCTCCCCCATTTTGTGAAATCATAGAAGTAGAGAGTAGAATAATAGTTACCAGAGGCTGGCATGGGGCAGGGATTGGAAGGGGTGGGATGGGGAGAGGTTGGTCAAAAGACACATAATTACAGTTTGATAGGAGGAATAAACTCAAGAGATCTGTTGTGCAGTGGGGTAACTATAGGTAATTATGAATTTTGTTTTCTGGAAAAATGCAGAAAGAGTGGATGTTGAGTGCTGGCACTACAAAAATGATAACTGTGTGAAGTAATGCATTTGTTATTAACTAGAGGTAACCATTCCACAATGTATCTGTACCTCAATACATCAAAGTTGTACATGTTAAATACATATAATATTATCTGTTGAATTAAAAAAAAAATAAAGTCACAACCAAAAATAGCCTAAGGACATATGACAATGAAATGTAATGTTGTAGCCTGTAAATGTTGCAACAGAAAAGCATGTTACATAAAAACTAAAGGAATATAATTTAATTATCAACTTACTTACCAATAATGTGTAGATATTAATTCATTAATTATAACAAACGTACCATATGAATGCAAGATGTTAATAACAGGGGATACTGAGTGCCAGATACATGAGAATTTTCTGTACTATGTTCTCAATTTTTCTGTAAATCTAAAACTGCTCTATAAATTATGTTTTTTAAAAATAACTAATATAAACACATATATTTTGGTCAAAATATGGAAAATCTTTTAATATTGCATAATAATAAGACAACCTAAAATATATACAAAACTTTGATTAATACTTTACAAAATAACATAAACACCTAACCCATAGGATATAAAAATTTGCCAAGATTGTTACACATCAGAAAAGTGAAAATTAAAGCCACAAAAAAAATCATTCTACAACTAATACTATGACTAAAAAGTGAAAGTAAATATACTGATTAAGGCGTACAGTGACTAGAACTGTTAAAAAATGCAGGCAAGTGTTTAAAGTTGTGTAGATACTTATGGAAAACTGCCAGTTTCTTATAAAATTAAATATAAAGCTATTCTTTGACCAAGAAATTCAATTCTTGTGTACTTGTCCAAGAGAAATAAGCACATAGTCCCACAAAATGACTCATATAAAAATATTCATTGAAGTTTTAATCATAGTTGCATAAAACTAAAAATATCTAAATATCCACTGGTGAATGGATAAACAAATTGTGATGTATCTATAAAATAAAATTTAATGAGCTACCAATCTATGCAACAGCAGGGACAAATCTTAGAGACTCTCTTATTGAGCTACAGAAGCCAAACACACAAAAAAATTACACAACGTGAGATCTCATGTATACATAGTTCAAAATAGACCAAATGCTCTATAATAATAAACATAAGAATTGTATATGCTTCTGAGGATAAATTTTGACTAGAAAGAGGCATTAAGGAACTGTCTGGGTGTTAGGGATATCTGTATCTTGTTTGGGATGTTGATTACATGGGTACAAATATTTGTCAATATTCATCAAACATTACACATAAATAAGTTTATTCTATCGTACCTAAATTAAATCACAATAAAAAGTGTACAATACCAAAATAGGCAGGGTGTGGTGGCTCACGCCTTTAATCTCAGCACTTTCAGAGGCCGAGGTGGGTGGATCACAAGGTCAGGAGTTCAAGACCAGCATGGCCAATATGGTGAAACCCCGTCTTTACTAAAAATACAAAAGTTAGCTGGACGTGATGGTGGGCTCCTATAGTCCCAGCTACTCGAGAGGCCAGGCAGGAGAATCACTTGAACCTGGGAGGCAGAAGTTGCAGTGAGCCAAGATCGCGCCACTGCACTCCAGCGTGGGTGACAGAGCAAGACTCCATCTCAAAAATAAGCAAACAAACAAACAATGCCAAAATAATTTTGTAATGTATATGAAATTTCATCTATAATCTGTGGTGTTTTTATCAAAAGCAAAACCTCAACATAATTACTACAGTAGTCTCCTGTGAAGGAGATAAATACATAGAATAAAATTACAGCCTAAAATATTAAAGTTAGTTAAAAGAATGTTTGTGTGTGTATGTGTTTCTTTGTTTCTTTTTTTGATTTGGTTGGTTTTGGGTTTTGATTTTCTGAAAGACCAGAATAAGCAAGAATAGAAGTTGCACTTAAGTGATCACTTCTGAAATACAAAGCCAATTCCCTCATCATCCTGTTCGAACAGAGTAATACTAAAACCTAAAAAATACAACAATTGCTACTACTTGGAAGGCTTAAATAATATCCTAAGCACATCCTGGGCACACATTTGTTTCAAGTCCCCATTGAATATGTTTAACCTTCAATATGTTTCTGCCACTTCAGTACCAACTGTGAAATCACTTTTACCTAATATCAAGAACCACATAAAAAACATGTAGTTGTTTTGTTTTGTTCCATATTAAACTTTTACCTAGGTACATTACTTTAATTTCACTTCATTTTCGTATTCTGCTTGGAAAGGTATATGTAATAGCCCATAGTGTGTTTTTTATTCCCTTTTGATATTATTTGCCATGATACAGAATTAATACCTGATCCTTTTGTTCCAGCTGTACAGATAAGTCCATTCTCTCTGGTCAGTCCAGTAGCTAAGCACAAAATTCATGCATCATCATAAGTGAATTGAAAAATAATAAGGATAATTGAAAAGATAATAATAAGGACACATTATTCCCTTTAATAGGATTTTTTTTGTGGGACATGGATAATAACATTGGCCAAATATTTCATGCACTTCTTTGCATCTCTCAGCTTTAGGTAACCAATATTAGGTTTTTAATGAAGGTTTTGTGCACTCACACTTTTTCTATATGCAAGGAATTTTTAAGGGAATTTGAAGAATTTGTTTCCCTGAAAGCAACCAGAGAAACAGCACAACACAAACATGAGTCAGCTATGACTTTATTGATTCAGTATTCCATAGATGTATGATCCATAGAATTTGTAGAATTCGATAAAAATTACATTATACCAAAGGAAGAGGAAGAAGTAGGAAAACAAAACACTTAAAAACAACAACAACAACAAACAAAAACAATAGAAACAGACTCGGAGAAAAACAATTTAAGGTGTAATTGGAACTCCAGAAGGAAGACAATAGAGAATTTACAAATTTTAAAGTGTGGAAATTAAAAACAAAACAATTAAAGAAGTTAAATGACATATCCAAAAAGCAGAGTGAAACCAAAACGGAAAACAAAAAAATCACATGCACACATGTAAAAACACAGAGATTCAAACACATACACCCAGATATATCAAAGACAAACTGATCCAGCCAAACATAAAAAGAAAATGTCTAAGAAAAGCATATTAAAAAGCTGCATTATCTATAGAAGCATAAAGTTGTGCTGTACAGAAGATTCATTACGAGAGAGAATGCAAGCCAGAAGTCATTGGACTGTCATCCGTCAAATAATGAAGGAAAAATCATTAAATGCTGAATATTATACCCAGGGAAAACATCTTTCAAAACTGAAAGTGAAGTACAGATTCTTCAGAGAGACAAAAGCTAGAGAATCTATTACTTACAGACTTGTACTAAAAATAATGTGAAAGAAAACTTCATAGACTAAAGGAACATAATGCCAGACAGAATCTTGGATTTGGACAAAGATTGTGACACTCTAGAAATGCTAAAAATGAAATTATATTTTTCTAATATTTAACTGTTTGAAAGGATAATTTGCTTCCTAAAATTAAGTTGTAGCAGTATATCATAGACTTACATGTAAAATATCTGCTTTCTGTCACAAAAGTTTACTTAACACAGTCTCATTTTATGCAAATAGAATTATTCAGTATGTTTTTTTGCCTAGTTTCTTTCACTCAGCAACATTATTTTAAGACTCATTTACATATATATCAATATTACATGTTTTTATTGCTGAGTAATATTTCATTGCGTGAATATACCACAGTTTGTTTATCCATTTACCTACTAATAAATAGTTGGGTTGTTTCCAATCTCTCGTTCCTAGCAAGTTTACAAATAAAGTCACTAAGAACATTTATGTAGAGGTCTTTGTATGAACAGATACATAAGATTGATAAGATTGTATTTCTCCTAGACAAATAAATACCTAGGAGTACAATATCTTCATCATATGGAAAGTTGACACCTAACATTTTTAGAAAATTACCAAATGGTTTTCCAAAATGGATGTACCATTTTACATTGTTTACATAGAAATTCCATCAGTTCTTCCACATCCTTGCCAACACTTGGTATAATCAGTTAATTTTTCTTTTTCCTTTTTGATTTATTTTATTTCGAGACAGGGACTTACTTTGTTGCCCAGGCTGGAGTGCAGTGGTGTAATCATAGCTCACTAAAACCTTGAACTCCTGGGCTCAAGAAATCCCTCTGCCTTAGTCTCTTGAATGGCTGGGACTACAGGTACCTGCCACCATGCGCAGCTATTTTTTAAATTTTTTTTTGTAATAATGGGGTTTCTCTATGTTACCCATGCTGGTCTTAAACTCCTGGACTCAAGTGATCCTCTTGTCTTAACTTCCCAAAAATCTAGGATTATAGGTGTGAGTCACCATGCCTGTCCTCGGTTTCATTTTTGTTTCAGCCATTTCAGTAAGAATACAGTGGTATCTTTTTGGGGTTGTGATTTATGTTTCCTTACTGATTAATGAATTTGAGCATCTTTTCATATATTTAATTGAAATCTTCTTTGAAATGTCTGTTCAAGCCTTTTTTACAAAAATCCTTTATCAGCTATGTGATTTGCCAAAAATGTTATTTTTTATATTAATATTCTTGATAGTGTCTTCTAAAGAGCATAAACTTTTTATTTTAATGATGTCTAATTTATCAAAATATTTTGTATGCAAAATGCTTTTGTTATTATATCTAAGAAACTTTTGCCTAATCCTGTGTCACAAATATTATCTCCTATTATTTCTTCTAGAAGTTTCATAATTTTAGGATTTACACTTATATGTCTGATCCAATTTGAATTATTTTCATATATGATTCAATATATTTATCCAAGTTAATTTTTAATATAAGGGTATATTTTTTTCAGTCCCATCTGTTGAAAAGACTATTTGTTCCCTCCTGAGTATACTTTGCACGTCTGCCTAAAATCAGTTATCAATATACATGTCTAATCCTAGATTCTTTATTTTGTCTTATCAATCTGTTCATCTGTCTTGTCTCCAGTTCCACACTTTCTTGATAATTGTAGCTTTATAATGAGTCATAAAACTAAGTTGTGTTTATCATGGTTTTGCAGATTTTTGGTCAGTCTGACTCCTTTACATTTCTATTTTAATTTTAAAACAGTCCTGTTAAACTCTATGGGAGAAAAATCTGCTTGGACTTTAAGATTATATGACACGTAGTGTTGAATTTGTAGAAAACTGACTTCTTAAATATATATATATTTTCAACCCATATACAGAGTATATCTCTCCTTTCATTAAGGTT